>NC_045982.1:6420338-6513675 GCF_010909765.2 Amblyraja radiata | reverse complement strand
AACCCTCCGCCGCCCCCCCCCCCCCCCCCCCCCCCCCCCCCCCCCCCCCCCCCCCCCCCCCCCCCCCCCCCCCCCCCACATCAGTCTGAAGAAGGGTTTCGGCCCGAAACGCCACATATTCCTTCGCTCCATAGATGCTGCCTCACCCGCTGAGTTTCTCCAGCATCTTTGTCTACCTACTATGTTTACATATTCTGTAGTGCTGTTGCAAATAAGAATTTAACTGCTTTGTGTGGGACATATGACAATAAAACACTCTTGACAGTGTCGACAAGTGGCAAACAGAATCGAAGGAGACTAGATGGCAACATGGCAGAGAGAATAAACTGCAGGTGCACAAGGAAAATAAAGAGGAGAAATGCGACAAGTGAGAATACGCTGGTGGGAGTCAACAAGAACTTGCTGACAACAAGAAATAGGCCATTCGGCCCATCGTGGCTGATCTATCTTTCAACCTCATTCTCCTGCCTTCTCCCCATATCCATTGACCACTTTCTCTAGTTGCAATAGTAAGTAAATATCCATCAGTGTCCCTATTAAAGATAGACACAAAATGCTGGAGTAACTCAGCGGGACAGGCAGCATCTCTGGAGAGAAGGAATGGGTGACATTTCAGGTCGTGACCCTTCTTCATATCTTCTGCCTTCAAAATGGAAGTTTCCCCTTTCCTCAGGAACACACCCAGTTCCCATTTGAAGGCCGGTGGCATCTCCTTACTCACCAAATACCAGAACACATCGTAATAGCTCTTTGAAAAGAAACACTTCCTGGCATTGCACTTAACTCTTTCATCAGCATGATCTCAAGCCACACGATACATCTCTATTTCCAATAACCTTTCTGTCCAAACTGCGTCCAGCCCCTATGCAATTTAAAAATATATCTCCCACCCCAAGTGAATCAGATGGAGACACAAGAGACTGCAGATGCCGCAATCTTGTGCGAAAAAATAGTCTGCTGGAGGAACTCAGTGGGTCAGACAGTTTCTGTGGAGGGAAATGGACAGGCAACATAGAAACATAGAAAATAGGTGCAGGAGTAGACCATTCGGCCCTTCGAGCCTGCACCGCCATTCAATATGATCATGGCTGATCATCCAACTCAGTATCCTGTACTTGCCTTCTCTCTATACCCCCTGATCCCTTTAGCCACAAGGGCCACATCCCTCTTAAATATAGCCAATGAACTGGCCTCAACTACCTTCTGTGGCAGAGAATTGCAACGTTTCAGGTCAGATCCCTTCTTCCATCTGAAGAAGGCTCCTGGCTTGAAACAATTTCTGTCCATTTCCCGCCATAGGGGCGGCACGGTGGCTCAGCAGTAGAGTTGCTGCCTTGCAGCGCCGGAGACCCGGGTTCGATCCCGGCCGCGGGTGCCGCCTGTGCGGATTTTGTACGTTCTCCCCATGACCGCGTGGGTTTTCTCCACGATCTCCGGTTTCCTCCCACACTCCAAAGACGTACAGGTATGTAGGTTGCGTAAGAAGGAACTGCAAGTGCTGGTTTAAACCTCAGATAGGCGCAAAAAGTTGGAGTAACTTCCACTGAATTACTCCAGCTTTTTGTGTCTATTTTCAGTAGGTATGTAGGCTAATTCGCTTGGTGTATTTGTAAATTGTCCCTAGTGTGTGTAGGATGGTGCTAATTTGCGACGATCGCAGGTCAGGGCGGACTTGGTGGGCCGAAGGGCCTGTTTCCACGCTGTATCTCTCAACTAAACTAATCTAAACTATACAAATGGGAAGTTGGTCAGGATTTGTTACTTTCCCAACTGTAATCGAAAAGTAATTCATTGCACAAAAGGTCTTTAAGTGCTTTGAGCTGATAAGCAGCTAAATAAATGTAATTATATTGCAATAAAGGTTAGAAACTTAATGGGCTGGAAATTCAATTGGGTTTGGCATATTTAAATATGCCAGAGGATTGTAGTGAGTTGTAAATGCATTTTGCTTCCAAGGACATGTGGTACATAGTTCTTCGGAGGTTGTGCCTCAGGATCATGGACAAGTTCTTTCTCCGCCAGTTTTGTGGAATTCATTGCCACGGAAGGCTGTGGAGGCCAAGTCAATGGATATTTTTAAGGCAGAGATTGAGTTTAGAAGGGTGAGGTGGGGGGGATGTTTCCACGAGTGGGAAGTCTAGGACCAGAGGCCACAGCCTCGGAATAAAAGGGTGTACCAAAAGAAGGGAGAGGAGGAGGAGGAATTTGGTGGTGAATCTGTGGAATTCCAATGCCACAGACAACTGTGGAGACTGTGAATGGATATTTTACTGACAGATTCTTGATTAGTACGGGTGTCAGCGGTTATGGGGAGAAGGCAGGAGGATGGGGTTGAGAGGGAAAGATAGATCAGCCGAAATCGAATGTACGTTCTCCCCGTGACCTGCGTGGGTTTTTCTCCCAGATCTTCGGTTCCCTCCCACACTCCAAAGACGTACAGGTTTGTTGGTTAATTGGCTTGGTATAAATGTAAATCGTCCCTAGTGTGTGTAGGATAGTGTTGGTGTGCGGGGATCGCTGGTCAGCGCGGACTCGGCTACAGACCCTTTTGGCCCCTCTTATTCATGTTAACTGTGATGCCTGTCTATGCTAATCCCATTATCCACGGTGGCCCATATCCCTCCGTGACCTTCCTACCCAAGTTCCAGACCCAACGTCTTTTAAATGTGATTGTATCTGCCACTACCGTCTCCTTCCAGATATTCACCACCCTCCATCCATATATTCTTAAGTCATAGGAGTAGAATTAGGACTTACAGCCCATCGAGCCTACTCTGCCGAAGACAGACACTAAAAGCTGGAGTAACTCAGCGGGACAGGCTGCATCTCTGGAGAGAAGGAATGGGTGACGTTTTGGGTCGAGACCCTTCTTCAGATCAAGACTGATCTATCTCTCCCCCCCTAACCCCATTCTCCTGCCTTCTCCCCATAACCCCTGACACCCGTACTGATCAAGAATCTATCTATATCTGCCTTAGAAGTATCCATTGACTTGGCCTACACAACCTTCTGTGGCAAAGAATTCCACTGTAGAAAGATAAATCAGCCATGATTGAATGGAGGAGTAGAGTAGGAGTAACCCTCTCTGGCTTAAGTCCTCCCTCCACCACCTCCAGTTTAAATTCCATTTGGAATATTTTGGAGGACCAAGAAACAAGAACTCGATGGGCTGAATGGCCTAATTCTACTGCTATGACTTATGAACACAAGGTGGTGAATATCTGGAAGGAGATAGTAGAGAAAGATACAATCACATTTAACAGATGTTGGGACGGATACTTGGCTAGGAAAGGCCTGGAGGGATATGGGCTAGCATAGATAATGGGATTAGCATAGTCAGGCATCACAGACCCCAGCTATTTACAATATATATTAATGATCTGGATGAGGGAATTGAAGGCAATATCTCCAAGTTTGCGGATGACACTAAGCTGGGGGGCAGTGTTAGCTGTGAGGAGGATGCTAGGAGACTGCAAGGTGACTTGGATAGGCTGGGTGAGTGGGCAAATGTTTGGCAGATGCAGTATAATGTGGATAAATGTGAGGTTATCCATTTTGGTGGCAAAAACAGGAAAGCAGACTATTATCTAAATGGTGGCCGACTAGGAAAAGGGGAGATGCAGCGAGACCTGGGTGTCATGGTACACCAGTCATTGAAAGTAGGCATGCAGGTGCAGCAGGCAGTGAAGAAAGCGAATGGTATGTTAGCTTTCATAGCAAAAGGATTTGAGTATAGGAGCAGGGAGGTTCTACTGCAGTTGTACAGGGTCTTGGTGAGACCACACCTGGAGTATTGCGTACAGTTTTGGCCTCCAAATCTGAGGAAGGACATTATTGCCATAGAGGGAGTGCAGAGAAGGTTCACCAGACTCATTCCTGGGATGTCAGGACTGTCTTATGAAGAAAGACTGGATAGACTTGGTTTATACTCTCTAGAATTTAGGAGATTGAGAGGGGATCTTATAGAAACTTATAAAATTCTTAAGGGGTTGGACAGGCTAGATGCAGGAAGATTGCTTCCGATGTTGGGGAAGTCCAGGACAAGGGGTCACAGCTTAAGGATAAGGGGGAAATCCTTTAAAACCGAGATGAGAATAACTTTTTTCACACAGAGAGTGGTGAATCTCTGGAACTCCCTGCCACAGAGGGTAGTCGAGGCCAGTTCATTGGCTATATTTAAGAGGGAGTTAGATGTGGCCCTTGTGGCTAAGGGGATCAGAGGGTATGGAGAGAAGGCAGGTACGGGATACTGAGTTGGATGATCAGCCATGATCATATTGAATGGTGGTGCAGGCTCGAAGGGCCGAATGGCCTACTCCTGCACCTAATTTCTATGTTTCTATGTTAACATGAATAAGATGGGCCAAAAGGGCCAGTTGAAGTGTGGGACCTGTTTTCCCTGGATTATGACCCAGGCCTGTTTGACGTGCAGGACACTGAAGGCCGACAGAAAGTAGAAGGCCAGAAAGCATCTCAGGAAAAGAAGAGTTTTTTGAGAAGATGAATTGTTGAAACATCACGACGAATATCAAACGAGCAGGCTATTAAGGCCAAACAGGAAAGAAAGATTTAGCCGAGTTAAATCTTATGTTTCAATATAATCATCAGGCGAGTTGTACAAGGAGAATATTCAGTGGAAATGCTGTGTGAGAAGTCTATTTTAATTAAGCAAATCCCACGGAATGCCAAGGAATTTATACCTCAATGTTTATCCTTAATTACTCCGGCATTCTCTCCGGCATTCTCTCCAGCATTCCCACAGCGGCTATCCTTCCCAGACCTATTTAGTGGAATCCAAATGAGTTCTCCCTTTCAGAGCAACAAACTAACCCTTCAAATTCCCTAAGCAACTCCTCCACCGCCCACTCTGGACTTGAGGCAAAAGTGCGTCCCATATTTAAGATGGAGTCACAGCAGAATTAATTGCTCTTAGTTGGTGAGACAGGGGGTGTTCGTAAGGTCATTGGAGAAAAGATATGGTAGACAGGCAGACCTTATTCCCCAGGGTGGAAATATCGTATACCAGAGGATAGACACACAATGGTGGAGTAACTCAGCAGGACAGACACCATATCCAGAGAGGCTACCGGTCCCGTTGACTTACTCCAGCATTTCTTCTCTCTTCAGTCTATCTTGTGTCTAACCAGCATCTGCAGTTCCTTCCTACTCATATACCAGGGGCTTAGCTTTAAGGTGAGATGGGCAATGTTTAAAGGAGATGTGCAGGGGCAATTTTTTTATACACATGGGGCGGTGAGTGGCTGGAACGAGCTGCCTGGAATGGTGGTGGAGCCAGAAACTATAGAGGCATTTAAGAGACTTCTGGATAGGTGCATGGATCGGAGGGACAAGAAGGGATAAGAAGCATCGTGTTTGACACAGGCACTGCGGGCCGAAGGGCCTGTTCCTGTGCTTGCATGTTCTATGTCCCAGAAAGGGTAAATCAGAACCATGTAGGAATCCCTCCATCCCGATCACTTGCTAAACCTGCAAATGTAACCATTTATATGCATGAGAAACTGGATATGGGTTTCTTGAAGGTAGACACAAAATGCTGGAGTAACTCAGCAGGACAGGCAGCATCTCTGAAGAGAAGGAGTGGGTGACGTTTCGGGTCGATACCCTTCTTCAGACTTCTTGGTTACTTGATCTAGATGCACACTTTAATTACATTTACTGGACTACAACAAGACACTAAGTTGCATTTGATGTTTAAATTAACTGAATGCTTGACCGATTTTTGTCCATATAAATCAACAGTTGTTTTCGCTGTCGAATATTTAAGATGCTCGGATGAAACTTCATTGATTTCTCTGGTTAGATTGATGGAGCTAACTTAATACAAATGATTAAGGAAGCAATCTGTTCAACACCGTTAAAAAGCTTAGCACGACACACTTAACTCTGCCACTCGTTGAATTGTTCGTGCAAAGTAAATGGCTGCAGCAAGAAACGCCACAGTTAAACAGTGGAGAGCCAGATCCCAAACACAAAGTGCTGGAGTAACTCAGTGGGTCAGGCAGCATCTCTCGAGAACATGGGTATAGAGCAGGGGTGGGGAACCTGCCCCACTTGGGCGACCTACTCCGCGAGTTCTGGCGAGTTTGCCCTCGACTCATACTCGCAGCATGGTCAACACGAGGTCGTAGGAGGTCTTCGTAACTCTCCTTCATGCTCGAGAGTGGTCTCCGCGTACTCGAGGCCTCAGCTGGGTCGCGGCGTTTTTTTCATTAAGTTAAAAAATGCCTTCGAGTAAAAAAAGGTCGCCATGGAAAAAATCGATACTTTTTTTACTCGTGGGTTTAGTCGTAGTAGGTCGTACTAGGTCGACATGCTAGTCGTAGGTAATCGAGGGTAGTCGAAGTTAGTTGTAGATAGTCTTCATCATAGTCGAAGGGAGGTCAAAGGAGATCGAAGGAGGTCGTCTTCACTCTCCACTATTCGGTGTCCAATTTTCCCGAAGTTAATCGTAGCTAGTCGTAGCTAGTCAAAGCTGGTCTTCAACATAGTCGAAGGAGGTCTTCAACATGTCATTTTTTCAAACTCTTCTAAACTCGCCAATTAGATCGCCCAAGTGGAACAGCCCCTTAAGGCCACACGCGGCCATCTAGGCCATCAACTGCGGCCTTTAGAATGAATCCAAATTTTGTAGAACAAATCCCTTTATTTTTATTAATATGTTTTTGTTCGTCTTTTATTATTTTTATTTTAATCTTAAAATGAACCTATTTAAAATACCAAAGAGTAAAAGAAGATTCAACAAAATAATCCTCCCCGACTGACGGCCACAATTAAAACATTAGTAAGTCATGAGGGCCATTTTAACAGAATAATGTACATTTAGAAGTATATCTAATTGAAGTTTCTTGGATGTGGCTTTATTAGATTACAGCTAGCTTAATGCAGCATTCCAACATGAAAAGGTTCCCCACCCCTGATATTATAATAATAATGCATTTTATTTATGGGCGCCTTTCAGAGCACTCAAGGATACCTTACAGATTAAAACAAGCAAATTACAAATATATAAATAAAATGAAACAAAAACAACATATATAGAGAGGGCAGTGGCAGCTAATCGCGCCAGCGTTCACTCTCACGTCCGGCAGCCATCTTAAAAGTAACAGATCACTCACAAACACATTTTAACATAAACATCCACCACAGTGACTCCTCCACATTCCTCACTGTGATGGAAGGCGAAATAAAGTTCAAGTCCTTCCTTTTGTTCTTCCTCGGTCGTGAGCCTCGAGCCCCCGATGACGGGACGATCTTGACTCCCGTAGCCGGGTGGCCTTCGGGCCTTCCGCGTCGGGGCGTTCAGCTCCCGCATCGGGAATGTCAGCCTCCCCGCACCGGGCGATCGAACCTCGCGTCGGGGCTGGTCGAACCTTCCGCGGCGTTGGAGCTCCCGACTCGGCCTCTCCCGAGACTGCGAGCCTTTGATGTAAGTCCACGGTGGTCGCGATCCCAGGCAAGGGATCCGCTCCGATGTTAAGTCCGCGCCCCGGAGTGGGACTCACGACAGTCCGAGGAGGCCTTCAGCCCGACTTGCCCACAGCAACCAACATGTACTATCTACACCTGTCCCACCTGCCTGGGTTTGGCCCATATCCCTCTACATGTCTCATCCATGTACCTGTCTAAATGTTGCCTCAATGACCTCCTCAGGCAGCTTGTTCCATACACCCACCACCCTTTATATGAATAAGTATCCTATTAAATCATTCCCACCTCACCCTGGATCTTAATTCCACAGTAATCCCTCTATGTCACCCCATTTTTGCATACACTCCCTACACATTAAGAGCAATTTTTTACAGAATCTAATTAACCTACAAACCTGTGTGTCTTTGCAGTGTGGGAGGAAGCCGGAACACCCGGGGGAAATCCACGCAGACACAGGGGGAACGTACAAGCTCTGAACAGATGGCACCCGTAGTCAGGATCGAACCCGGATCCCTGGTGCTGTGGGTCAGCAGTTCTACCGCTGCCGCAAGGACCATGGCTCATTACGAGTCAAGGATCCAAACTATAAAACCCAGCCGTGATAGAAAAAAAGTTGTTCGGAAAAAATCTATTTTCGAACTATAGCAACAGGAGCCAGGACTGCATTCACAGCACGGAGCAGAGTGTTTATTTTGGCCGGGCTGTGACACAGAGATTGATGATTTGCGTATTCACATTCGAGGAGGACAAAACTACCAAACTATTCAGAAAATAGATTTTCTTTTGCTGCCTGCTGTTGAACAGAAAAGGTTCTGAAACTGCAGACTTGGCTGAGGCCCACCCTCCCTCCTTTGTCAGAGGGCTGTGGCTCTCAGATGCATCCTTGAGACTTGACTGTCTATTCCCAGCTGCTGTTCCCAGAGAGGTCAATGGGCATTTGTCGTCTATCATGCGAGACCTAACGGGCCTGTCCCACTTACGCAACTTTTTCGGCGACTGCTGGCATCAGTCATAGGTCGTTACAGGTCGCTGAAAATTTTCAACATAATGAATATTCAGCGGATACCAGAAATACGCTTCGACTCTTTGGGCGACTGAGGAAACTACTCACAACCGTACAGGCGACACCCTGGCAATATGTCGTGGGTGTCACCTGTACCTTTACCCAGTCAAAGACTCTGTGTCCTTTACCCAGTCTAATCCTCTCATGATATTGTACACCTCTTTATGATCACCTCTCATCCTTCTAATTCAAGGGTTACCAACCTGGGGTAAATTTCACCAACCCAGAGGGTAAAATCTGTTGATTCTGGATTTGTAAATATGTTTTCTCATTGGCTGACTGTGTTTGGTTCTGGCATACCGATATCTGTTCATCATTAGTTGTTCACAAATAAGTGAAATAACTTTGTTAAGTGCTATTAAAGTTGCCAGGGGTAAACGGGATGAAAAAGGTTGGGAACCCCTGTTCTAGTTATGGCCCTGTCCCACCGTACGAGCTAATTCAAGAGCTCTCCCAAGTTTAAAAAAATATCGAACTCGTGGTAAGCACGTAGAATGTACGTCGCGGGTACGTCGGAGCTCGGGACGTCTCTTAGCGGCTCGTAACGCTAATGGCAGGTACTCACCGGAAACGCGGTAAGCTCGGGAAGACTCGTGAATATTTTTCAACACGTTGAAAAATGTCCACGAGAGCCCCGAGTACCTACAAGTGGCTATTACCGTAATTCACCAAGTTCGAATCAGGGGAAACTCGGGAGAACTCTTGGATTCGCTCGTACAGTGGGACAGCCCCATTAGTCCCATTAGCCTCCTCACCTGGATCGCCTCGGCGCAGAGGGAGAATAAGAAGGAAAGAGACAAAAACTTAAGACTTTTGCCTTCCATCACAGTGAGGAGTATTCAACTCACTGTGGTGGATGTTAATTTGTGTTTTTTGTGTTTGTTTTTTGCCATTTTTTACTATATGTAGGACTGCAAGGCAACAACATTTCGTTCAGACCGCAAGGTCTGAATGACAATAAAGGCTACTTTACTTTACTTTACCTGTGTTGGCCTATTACCTGCCAGACATTGTCCTGCCCCTCCTCTCCTCCCACCCTACAATCAGTCTGAAGAAGAGTCACGACCTGAAACGTCACCGAGCCTTGTCCTGCTGAGATGCTCTCTGGCCCGCTGAGCCACCTCAGTACTCCGTGTCATCTTTTGTAAACCAGCATCCGCAGTTCTTTGTTTCCGCTATCCTGACCATACCATCAGGGAAAAGGTACAGGAGCTGGAGAACTCGATGCTAGACAAAAATGCTGGAGAAACTCAGCGGGCGAGGCAGCATCTATGGAGCGAAGGAATAGGTGACGTTTCGGGAAGAAGAAGGAGAAGAGGGTCTCGACCCGAAACGTCACCTATTCCTTCGCTCCATAGATGCTGCCTCACCCGCTGAGTTTCTCCAGCATTTTTGTCTACCTCCGATTTTTCCAGCATCTGCAGTTCTTTCTTGAATCGGAGCTGGAGAACGGTGACTATCGGCTTTAAGAATAGCTTCTTCCCCAGCAAGCAGCAGGCTCCTGAGCATTACAAATCACCAATCTCAGCAATGATAAACGTGTATGATCAGCATCTTGGGTTGCACCGTGGACACTGTTTGTTTTTTAACTGCAATGATTACTACTTGAATTATTACGTATTTGACTATTTGTGATTATGATATTTATCAGGTTTATGGTCGTATTAAGATCGGTTCAGATTAGTTTAGGCTGCTGCAAGGCAGAATTTCTTCATTCTGTTGCCGACATATATATGCCACTAAACACTCTTAGCCCCCTTGACCTGCTAGCCTTTGACCTGTACAATACAATTTAATTTTACACTCTTACAGATGCTAAGTAATTTCCATGGTAGATGTCGAGTGTTTCAAATGCACTTGTGCGAATTGAATATTTTTTTAAAACCTCTAATTTTCACAGTAAGCAGTGAAATTTAATCTGAATCCCTGCCAGTGTCTATGCAATTATCACCTCCGTTTTATTAACTCCACCTTCCACCAGCATTTCCCAAGAGTTATACCAGTAACCTCACGGAAAAATAAATTGTGTGTGTGTGTGTGTTTATGTGTACACATGCATGGGGACTGTGGCCCTGGAATGGAAAATGCATCAGATTTGACTTTAAAGCACCATTTTTTTTTTTTTAAGTTCCAAAAACATAGTTATAGTTGGAATGCTAAGTGCAGCAACTTTTACAGACTCGCTTTTTACCGAAGCAAAGTTAGTAACAGGACAGAAAGCCATTCAAACTTCATCTACTCTGCCACCCCAATCCAAGTTCCATCTCTTTCGACACCTCAATTCAAGAGCAGATTCTTGTCATCTAAATTGAAGCCATTCAAGATTGTATTAAATGCAGGAAATTACATCCTAAAATATCATAACCAGCAACGTGGGCCTTTACCTGCTAAATACTTGCACCCACATTTTGCAGAACATCCAGGAATTTTTGCTCTTACAGTATTTATACTTGAAGCAATCCACGCCTCTTATATATATATATATATATAAGGGAGCACAGAGAAGGTTCACCAGACTAATTCCTTGGAAGTCAGGACTTTCATATGAAGAAAGACTGGATAGACTCGGCTTGTACTCGCTAGAATTTAGAAGATTGAGGGGGGATCTTATAGAAACGTACAAAATTCTTAAGGGGTTGGACAGGCTAGATGCAGGAAGATTGTTCCCGATGTTGGGGAAGTCCAGAACAAGGGGTCACAGTTTAAGGATAAGGGGGAAATCTTTTAGGACCGAGATGGGGAAAACATTTTTCACACAGAGTGTGGTGAATCTATGGAATTCTCTGCCACAGAAGATAGTTGAGGCCAGTTCATTGGCTATATTTAAGAGGGAGTTAGATGTGGCCCTTGTTGCTAAAGGGATCAGGGGGTATGGAGAGAAGGCAGGTACAGGATACTGAGTTTGATGATCAGCCATGATGATCATATTGAATGGCGGTGCAGGCTCGAAGGGCCGAATGGCCTACTCCTGCACCTATTTTCTATGTTTCTATATAGATGGTCAAGCATGGAACCAGGATAGGGATGGGATGTACAAAAGAGGCATTGCAAATCAGCTAAAATCTCTGCTGATCTTCCACAACACACAGTTCTTATTGAGGTCAAAGATAGACACAAAATGCTGGAGTAACTCAGCGGGCCAGGCCATTCATCTCTGGAGACCATCTGAATAAGGGTCTCGGCCCAAATCGTCACCTATTCCTTTTCGTCAGGTATACTACCTGTCCCACTGAGTTTAGTTTAGTTTAATTTGGAGATGCAGTGCAGAAAGAGGCTTCTTCGGCCTACCGAAACCATGCCAACCAGCGATCCCCGCACATTGACACTCTCCTACACACACTGGGGACAATTTACAATTATACAACGCCAATTAACCTGCAAACCTGTACGTCTTCGGAGTGTGGGAGGAAACCGGAGCTCCCGGAGAGAACCCACGCAGGTCACGGGGAGAACGTACAAACTCCGTACAGACAGCACCCGTGGTCGGGATCAAACCCGGGTCTCTGGTACTGTAACGCAGCAACTCTACTGCTGTGCCACCGTTACACCAGCATTTTGTGTCTTTCTTTGGTGTAAACCAGCCTCAACACATTTATTGAGATCAATTCTACCTCTCTCCAACAATGCATCTTGATTCTTTCTCTCTTGACACGGTCCTTTTCCAAATATTATTGGGTCGCTGCCATTTGAGATGGTTCTACTTCATGGCTCAGTAAAGCTAATTATCGAGGCACAAGAGACTGCTCCATGCCCTGCTCCACTTGAATCCACTGGAGGGTTCTGATAAGATCTCTGGTAAAGACCAAGCACAGTAGGGTTTCTGTGCAAACGTGTGCGCAGGGTATAGCACAAGTCACAATAAATATTTGATGGAATTCCTAAATTTCACTCAATCTGAGACCCACACTATTTGACTCAACAGGAGTTCTGGACCAGTTTCAACACAACACTTAACACAAGTGGCTCTGTGCGATTCCCGTTAAGTCTTTAAGCTCTCCGTTATGGTTGCAATCCCACAACAAAATAAACACGGCTAGTTTAAGAAATATACGGGTCACTTAAAGAACTTAATGCATCTTTGATTAATTAGGCACAGTCCTCTAGAGGATGCACGCCATGTACCATCTAGTGGTTTTGCCCCTCACGTCTCCTCCTCTTCCCTCCACTCCCACACCACCTCTTCTCTCCTCACAGCACCACCCTCCCGTCACTCTACCAACTTGCCAATATTTGTGTGTGTGTTCCAAGATAATGGCAACCTTTTGGATGTTCGAATCCATCCATCGAATATCACAGGACCGACCCATCAACCAATCTTGATTGGTAAGGGTGTCAGGGGTTATGGTGAGAAGGCAGGAGAATAGGGTTGAAAGGGAAGGATAGATCAGCCATGAATCCATAATCAGTAACCCGTGCCTGCCTTCTCCCCATATCCCTTGATTCCGCTAGCCCCTAGAGCTCTATCTAACTCTCTTTTAAATTCATCCAGTGAATTGGCCTCCACTGCCCTCTGTGGCAGAGAATTCCTCAAATTCACAACTCTCTGGGTGAAAACGTTTTTCTCTCATCTCAGTTTTAAATGGCCTCCCCATTATTCTTAGACTGTGGCCCCTGGTTCTGGACTCCCCCAACATTGGGAACATTTTTCCTGCATCTAGCTTGTTCAGTCCTTTTATAATTTTATATGTTTCTATAAGATATCCTCTCATCCTTCTAAATTCCAGTCTTTCCAATCTTTCCTCATATGGCAGTCCTGCCATCCTGGGGACTAACCTCGTGAACCTACACTTCACTGCCTCAATAGCAAGGATGCCCTTCCTCAAATTAGGAGACGAGAACTGCACACAATACTACAGATGTGGTCTCGCCAGGGCCCTGTGCAACTGCAGAAGGACCTCTTTATTCCTATGCTCAAATCCTCTTGTTATGAAGGCCAACATGCCATAAGCTTTCTTCACTGCCTGCTGTACCTGCATGCTTACTTTCAGTGACTGGTGTACAAGGACACCCAGGTCTCGTTGCATTTCCCTATTTCCCAATCTGACACCATTGAGATAATAATCTGCCTCCTTGTTCTTGCCGCCAAGGTGGATAACCTCACATTTTGCCACAGAAGGCTATGGAGGCCAAGTCAATGGATATGTTTACGCAGAGATAGATTTGTATGGTGTCAGGGAGAAGGCAGGAGAATGGGGTAAGGAGGGAGTGATAGATCAGCCATGATTGAATGGCAGAGTAGACTTGATGGGCCGAATGGCCTAATTCTGCTCCTTTCACTTATGGCAAAGAGGAGTAGAAGAATATGTTGACAAAATGAGATGAAATTGGTGAGAGGAGGTTCATGTGGAAACTAATTGAACTGACTAGGAATCTTTCTGTAGATTCGATGAATTCCCAACGCCTTTTAGTAATGCTGCATCAATATTTTGCTGCAGTTGTATAAATTGATGGCCCCCAATCCAGACGACTATTTGCGTGCCAACCACAGAAGCAGATCTGCAATCACATATTACAATCGCCCCACACTCTTAAATATACACTGTCAATGGCTCAATTGCACCCTAGAGGCTTAAACATTGACTTCTCCAATTTCCGGTAGCCCTTGCTGTCTCCTCCCCTTCTCAGCTCTCCCTCAGCCCTCGGGCTCCTCCTCTTCCTTTCTCCTTTCTTCTCCCTGCGCCCCCCCCACCCTACATCAGTCTGAAGAAGGGTTTCGGCCCGAAACGTTGCCTTTTTCCTTCGCTCCATAGATGCTGCCGCACCCGTTGAGTTTCTCCAGCACTTTTGTCTACCTTCGATTTTCCAGCATCTGCAGTTCCTTCTTAAAGGCTCAATTGTAATCATGCCTTGTCTTACAGCAGACTGATGAGCAGGCAACAAAAGCAACCAAAGCTTTTTACTTGTACCTCGGCAACACGTGACAATAAGCTAAGCTGCACTGAAACCATGCCTTCAGTCAGGTTTCTCGAGAGAGAGCTAAAAATAACGAAAATGGCATTTGGACTCCAGTAACTGTAGCCCGGTGTCGAGATGTTTGCAAAAGGTGCAAATTAAATGCTGGATTTTACAGCAGTTTTTTTCCCATGATAATTGCAGCTCTATCGCCTGTCAGGAAACCACATTGATTTTCATGGAGCTCTCTTGTCAGCTCCACTAAACACCACCAACGACAAAAATAACAATTCAAGGTAATATACAAAATAGCAGTTGTCTTGGAGATATCTTCAGGTTCGAAGATGACCCGAGGGCTTGCAAATCCCTCTCAAGGATTGGCTCACCATTTGCAACCCCTGGATTCTGACACTCAAACACCGTTCCACGTTCGAGAGATAATTACAATCGATCAGCATGCATTTCACGTGCTACATTAAAAGGCTGCTGCGTTCTCGTGCCCCGTAAAAAGCATTTTATCGAGGAGGCGCATTACAGCAAGGTTTGGGAACAGCGCCACCCAAGACCGGAGGACATAGGTTTACGGTGAAGGGGAAAAGATTTAATCGGAATCTGAGGGGTAGCATTTTCACACAAAGGGTGGTGGGTGTGTGGAACGAGCAGGTAGTTGGGGCAGGGACTATCACAACATTTAAGAAACAGTTAGACAGGTACATGGTAGGACAGGTTTGGAGGGATATGGGCCAAATGCAGGCAGGTGGGATGAGTGTGGCTGGGACCCCTGCTCCATTGACTCCATTTATACTTCACACTGCCTCGGCAAGGCCAGCAGCATAATTAAGGAGGAGTCTTCTCCCCTCTCCCATCAGGGAAGAGGTATAGATGTGTGAGAAAGCACACATCCAGATTCAGAGACAGTTTCTTTCCAGCTGTTATCTGGCAATCCCACCAACAACTAGAGAGAAGTCCTGAGCTACTACCTATCACAATTGAGACCCTCGGATTATCTTTGATCGGAATTTACTGCACAATATCTTGCACTAAACATTATTCACGTTATTCCCATTATCATGTATCTGTACACTGTTAATGGCTCGATTGTAATCATGTATTGTCTTTCCACTGACTGGTTAGCACGCAACTAAAGCTTTTCACTGTACCTCGGTACATGTGACAATAATCTAAACTCAAACCCAGGTTCGATCTGACTTGGGTGTTGGCTGATCTAAACTAAAACTCAAGGATTAAGCTTTTTTTTTAAATTTCAGATCATCTACTGGTCAAATTCCTCAGATGATCTAGTCACATTTGACCTCATGTTTTCAGGTTTTCATACGTTATAGGAGCAGAATGAGGCCATTTGGCCCATCAAGTCTACTCCGCCATTCAGTCATGGCTGACCTATCATTCCCTCTCCATTTTCCCTTTCTTTCCCTTTCCATTCTCCTGCCTTCTCCCCATAACCCCACACACTTACAAATCAAGCATTTGTCAATATCCACATTAGAAATGTCCATTGACTTGGTCTCTACAGCCTTCTGTGGCAAATAATTCCACCCCCGTGACTAAATAAATTCCTCCTCATCTCCTTTCTAAAGGAACGTCCTTTAATTCTGAGGCTGTGACCTCTAGTCCTAGACTCTCCCACGAGTGGAAACATCCTCTCCACATCACTATTTCACTATTCGGTACATTTCAATGAATTCATGTTTCTGGGAAGTCTAGCTTCTTAACCACTAATTCAGCAAACAAGTGTTATTTTAATGCTGAGTAATCCATCATATCCCGGCAGATACTTGTTTTGTTGTTGCTATGTTTGACCATGGGGAATTTTCTTCATTTGCAGTTGCAAGAAATGCATTTGTCGAGTCAAAGTTTTGCAAAGTGCTTCATGTGCAAGGAACTTCTTTAAAACGTGGTCAATTTTGTTAAGCAGGAAACCCCAACACTACTCTAAAGATAGTTGGGGATGACTGTTCTTTTGCAGAGTTGAATGAGGTGTGGCAGAGTTGAGAGTTGGCCAACACATTTGAGCTTCTTTCGATATGCATCAACCATTAGGCTCAGAGGGTGGTGGGTGTATGTAACGAGCTGCCAGAGGAGGTAATTGAGGCAGCTACTAAAACAGCATTTAAAAGACACTTGGTCAGGTACATCTATAGGAAAGCTTTAGAGGGATATGGGCCAAATGCATGGTGCGGCAAAAGGGTGGCATGGTGGCACAGCGGTAGAGTTGCTGCCTTGCAGCGCTTGTAGCGCCAGAGTCCCGGGTTCAATCCCGACCACGGGTGCTGTCTGTACGGAGTTTTCCGTTCTCCCCGTGACCGCGTGTGTTTTCTCCGAGACCTTCGGTTTCCTCCCGTACTCCGAAGACGTACAGGTTTGTAGGTTAATTGGCTTGGTATGGGAGTAGATTGTCCCTAGTGTGTGTTGGAGAGTGTATTAGTCCTGTCCCACGGTACGAGTTCATTCCAAGAACTCTCCCGAGTTTGCCCTGATTCGAACTCGGAGATTTACGGTAATGGCCACTCGTAGGTACTCGGGGCTCTCGTGGACATTTTTCAACATGTTGGAAAATCTTCACGAATCTTCCCGTGTTTATCTGCCCGTGCTTAGCGAGTCTTCCCAAGTACCTGCCGTTAGCGGTACGAGCCGCTAAGAGACGTCCCCGAGCTCCGACGTACCCGCTACGTTCATTCTCCGTGCTTACCACGAGTTTGATTTTTTTTAAACTCGGGAGAGCTCTTGGAATGAGCTCGTACCGTGGGACAGGGCTTTTATTGTGCGGGGATCGCTGGTCGGTGTGTGGACTCGGTGGGCCAAAGGGCCTGTTTCTGCGCTGTATCTCTAAACTAAACTCAACTCAAATGGGACCAAAATTGACTAAAATGGGTCAGCATGTACAAATTGGGCCGAAAGTCTTGTTTCTGTGCTGTCTGATCTTGTGACTTCCCAATCGATCTGCACAGCACCTAACCACAACTGACTTTGTTTGCTCAATATTATTTGGTTTTTGCACCTATTATGGTCCAGTTTACTTCGAATAGCTGACAATGTATTGTATATTTTATTGTTGCTGTTTCATCTAATAGAGTCATAGAATCTTGCCGTGTGGAAACAGGCCCTACTAAGCCCACGTGTCTTGTTCATGCCTCTCAGTGTTTGGCAATCAGGATGGGGGTGAAGTTGTTATGGTGATAGGAAAATATTGACCTCAACGGTCCCCTTTCCAGGCCACTCCAATCTCACGCCAAAGCAGCAGCTTAACTCTGCGGTACATGTTGGACAAGAATGGATTTATGATCTGCTGCCCACAACACAACTTCAAGCAGAAGCAAAAAGTAGCTGAGATCTGTCG
The DNA here is from genome assembly GCF_010909765.2 of Amblyraja radiata. NCBI lineage: Eukaryota > Metazoa > Chordata > Chondrichthyes > Rajiformes > Rajidae > Amblyraja > Amblyraja radiata. The sequence continues at coordinate 6,495,913 of NC_045982.1, read as the reverse complement.
GAGATCACGATGGAGATAAGATCAGCTTGCAGTTGAGTGCGTTAGTGTTGGCGGAATGAATGAATGTTACAAGAGGGGAAAGATCCACTCCCACCAGTCTTACGTACATGTATAGGCTTCCGGTCTGACTAGGACATGCTCCTTGCACTCACAAGGTGATTTATATATCTCCGCAAGGAAGAGTTGTACCGGGAGCTCTCTGCAGCGTGGGCCGTGTATGCCAGCTCTGCTTTCAGTGCGATCTGCCACTTCAAAGCGGGTGACCCAGAGCCAAGCTTGGCTCCGCTACCCTTGTGACCTTTAAGGCTGAACGTCAGGTGTTGACAGCAATGCTTCACGGAGACTAATCTGTATGGACAGGAAATTGTTGACGCTCGGGTTTCAACTGGCATTCCCAAACAAACTTCCTCAGTGGTTCATATGTTCATAAGTGATAGGAGTAGAATTAGGCCATTTGGCCCATCAAGTTTACTCTGCCATTCAATCATCTCTCTCCTAGCCCCGTTCTCCTGCCTTCCCCCATAACCCCTGACACCAGTACTATCTATTCCTGACTTAACAATATCCATTGACTTGGCCTCCACAGCCTTCTGTGGCAATGAATTCCATCGGTTCACCACCCTCAAACAAACTTTGGACGCAGTTGCTGCCTCACAGCTCCAGACAGCCAACCCTGACCTCAGGTGCTATCTGTGCAGAGTTTGCATGTTCCCCTCGTGACTGCGTCGGTTCCACCGGGTGCTTCAGGGGTTCCTCCCACGTCCCAAAGACGTGCGGATTTGTAAGTTAGCTGGATTCCGTAAATTGCCCCGAGAGTGGGGAATGGATGAGAAAGCGGGATAGCATAGAATTAGCGTGAATGGGTGATCAGCGGTCACCCCTTACACTAGTTTATTCTATGCACTAGGGACAATTTACAGAAGTAACCTACATACCCACACGCCTTTGGAGCGTGGGGGGAAACTGGAGCACAACTAATGCAAAGTTATGCAAAGTAAAACAAGGCTGGAAATGTTAAGGACAAGAGGGCATAGCTGTAAGGTGAGAGTAGCAAAGTTTAAAGGCGATGTGCAGAGCAAGATGGGTGCCTGGAACGTGCTGCCAGGGGTGGTGGTGGAGGCAGATACAGCAGTGGTGTTTAAGAGGTATTTAGATAGCGAGTGCGTTCGCAGGGAATGGAGGGATTTAGATCCCGGACAGGCAGATGAGATTAGTCAACATGGCATCATGATCAGAATAGAGATTGTGGGCCGAAGGGCCTGATAGTGGGAAGCACATAGGTTGGTCTTCAGTTAATTTTATTTTTATTGCTGTTATCTGTTAGCAGAGGAGGTGTTTGGGATGTCCTTTTCTAAGTTCCTAATTATTACGGAAATCCCAATGAAAGCATTAAGAAAGGGTAATTCACTTCGAATTTAGGAATCAACTCTTTAATCAACTGGTAGACACAAAATGCTGGCGTAACTCAGTGGGACGGGCAGCATCTTTGGTGCGAAGGAAGGTGACGTTTCGGGTCGAGACCCTTCTTCAGGCTTACTTTAATCCACACGTTTTAAAAAGATTACCTCAAACAATTTTTGTTTCCAGAGTTTGAAACATAGAAACATAGAAAATAGGTGCAGGAGGAGGCCATTCGACCCTTCGAGCCAGCACCACCATTCATTGTGATCATGGCTGATCGTCCCCTATCAATAACCCATGCCTGCCTTCTCCCCATATCCCTTGACTCCACTAGCCCCTAGAGCTCTATCTAACTCTCTCTTAAATCCATCCAGTGACTTGGCCTCCACTGCCCTCTGTGGCAGGGAATTCCACAAATTCACAACTCTCTGGGTGAAAAGTATGCTTATTGGTACTTTTGTTACAATGGCCTCGTTGATCTCGCAACCCCCAAGACCATGGCAAATTACTGCCTGGCAAGTGGTCATTAAATTAGGAACATTGATGACAAATATGCATCTGACCCAGACCCTAACCTTTATAGAGAACGCCTTAGGTTACAAACAGACTTTGACCTCACGTCTACTAATAAAGCTAAGCTACGACTGCTTAAATCTAGGCAACACTTTTTTGATTTGGGAGTGAAGCTGGGAAGCTTTTGGCCCATCAGGCCAGAACCGAGGCGACTTCACGGCTAATTCCAGCCATTAGATCCAGCTTAGGGGAGATTCATACTGATCCTCTTAGAATTAATGAAGCATTTGCTAAATTCTACGCTGAACTATACATTTCCGATTGTCCTCCCACTGCAGGTGACATGCTCAGTAGTACGACGTTTCCCCGAATTGACGATGAAGCCACGAGAGACTTGGGTGGTCCCATAACTGTTGCTGAGGTCCAAGCAGCCATCACATCGCTGCAAAGCGGAAAGTCACCCAGCCCTGACGGCTTCACTGTAGAATATTACAAAGCTTTCTCTGCTCTCCTCGCACCAGTCCTGAGAGATATGTGCAATGAGGCGTTTTTACATCATCGCCTACCGCCCACCTTGTCGTGGGCTACTATCTCCCTAATTCTTAAAAAGGAGAAAGATCCCCTGCTTTGTAGTAGCTATAGACCAATTTCACTCCTGAATGTGGACCTCAAAATCCTCTCTAAAGCCCTTGCGCTCCGTCTTCAACGAGTGATGCCCTCTATTATCTCGTTAGACCAAACAGGGTTCATACCAGGCCGACAGTCTTCCCACAATACTAGGCGTCTCCTTAACATCATCCATTCACCGAGTAGTGAGACCCCGGAGATAGTGATCTCTCTCGACGCCGAAAAAGCTTTCGACAGGGTCGAGTGGAGGTACCTATATGAGGCGATGGACAGGTTTGGCCTCGGTAACAGTTTTATTCTTTGGGTCAGTCTATTATACTAGTCCCCGGTGGCCTCAGTACAAACAAACGACACACTGTGGCCCCACTTCCCCCTTCAGAGAGGTACCAGACAGGGTTGCCCGTTATCACCACTTCTGTTTGCTGTCGCGATAGAACCCTTGGCGGTCTGGTTACGCTCAGAGAAGGGCTTTAAAGGTATTACACGGTTCGACACAACTCATAAAGTCTCATTGTATGCGGATGACCTGCTCCTGTATTCTCGAACCCAGTCAGCTCTCTCCCTGTGATTACGAATATTTTAGAACAGTTTGGTGCGTATTCTGGTTATAAACTTAACTACCAAAAGAGTGAGCTATTACCGATTAACTCATTGGCTAAGCAGCTCCCTCGCTCTTTAACCTCATTCAAATGGGCAGAGGACGGGTTTCGCTACCTCGGCGTTTTTATCACAACACCCTTATCTGATATGTTCCGCACAAACTTCCTGCCTCTGGTTGAGAAAGCTGAAAGAGATTTTGACCGCTGGTCAGTTTTACCGCTATCCCTCGTGGGCCGGATAAATCTGGTCAAGATGGTCGTCCTACCCAAATTCCTGTATCTTTTCCAGCACGTCCCTATACTTATCACTAAATCTTTTTTTGATAAATTAGAAAGGACAATATCTAAATTTTTATGGGGTAGCAAACCGGCTCGAATCCGAAAGGCGATACTGCACTCTCCTAAGAGTGACGGCGGTTTGGCACTTCCTGACTTTGGGCGATACTATTGGGCAGCTAACTTGCAAAAACTCCTGTATTGGATGAATGATGATTGCGACCACCTACCGACCTGGGTACACATGGAAAAGGCGAGTTCACATCTCCCGTTGCGGTCTGTCCTATGCTCCCAACTCCCCCTTCCTATAACATCTGTGGGTGCAGGCCCAATTGCGTCCCTCTCGCTCAAGATATGGAGTCAACTCAGGAAAAACTTCGGTTTACAAGGCCCTTCCATCTTGACCCCGCTGCTTAAAAACCACATCTTTAAACCTTCAGACCATGCATTCAAAACCTGGCATAGCAACGGTATCAGTAGTATCAAAAACCTATACAAGGATGGCATCTTTTCGTCTTTAGCGGAGCTCTCGTCCAACTATAGCCTCCCAAACTCCCACCTTTTTCGTTTTTTCCAGATTAGGGATTTTGTGAAGAAGACATTCCCCCATTTCCCAAATCGCCCCCCTGAAACCCTGACCGATACCATCTTAGCTCTAGATCCCAACCGGAAGAAATGCATCTCTGTTTTGTATAACTTGTTAGGGTCGGTTATATTGAAACCTCATACTCAATAAAAGCTGCGTGGGAGGGTGAGCTGAATACGAAACTAACAGACCAGCAATGGGACTCTGCCTTGGACTTGACCCATTCTTCCTCCATATGTGCCCGTCATGGCCTAATCCAATGCAAAGTCCTTCACAAAGTTCACTACACAAATGCAAGATTATCTAGAATTTACCCCGCTGTTAGGGACACCTGCAACAGATGTAATCAATCTCCTGCCAACCATAGCCATATGTTTTGGTCTTGCCCTAAGCTAGCAGCCTTTTGGAGGAGTGACTTCGACTTGATAAGCAGAGCCTACGGCCAGACTATTCCTCCAAACCCACTGTCAGCCATTTTCGGTACCCCTCCCAACACCAACCTCTCTGTTGCGGTGAAACGGGTTCTAGCTTTTACAACCTTGTTAGCCCGGAGACTGATCTTGCTTAACTGGAGGCTCACCTGTCCCCCGACACACACCCGCTGGATTAAGGAGGTGCTTTACAATTTAAAGCTTGAAAAACTTAGGTTCTCTCTCAAAGGCTCTACCAAGACATTCCTAGATACATGGAACCCTTTCTTAGAACTTGGTAACTCTCTCAACTTGTCCCCGGACTCGGAAGAGGACTGAGTGCTCTCCACCATTGTTCTGCTCTACTGCAGCTGCTCTCCCCTTAACCCCCCCCCCTCCCCCCACTTATTTATTTAATTACTTACTTATTTACTGTTATTAGTGACCCCCTTTTTTTCTTCTTTTTTTTTCTTCTTTTTTTTTAGTACTTTTTGTTTCGTTTATCTTACCATATTTGTGTGTATGTGTATGTATGTGAGTGTTGTTTGTCCCCGTTTGGTTCCGACCTGATTCGGGTGGGTTGAAGGTGGGTAAGGGTAAGGGCTTTGAGGGTCGCCTACATACTGTTGCACAATTATGCCTTGACTGTCACTGTCTGTTATCATTGTATGTATGCAAATTGCTGTGAAATTCAAATAAAAAGATTTAAATCAAATTAGGAACTTGGAGTGATGCAAATTAAAATCAGATGCAGCGGCAGAACAAATTCAACTGTTGCAGGCTTGCACAGAAATGGAGAGAGGACGGCTTAGATGGGGATCATTGAACCCAGGAATTACTTGCTAGGAATTTCCATTGGAATACGCACCTTTTAAACCAAGGATTTCAAGTCACAGAATGAACAATGAACATCACTGATTACAAAATGTCTCCATGTTTAAGAAAGAACTGCAGATGCTGGAAAAATCAAAGGTAGACAAAAAATGCTGGAGAAACTCAGCGGGTGAGGCAGCATCTATGGAGAGAAGGAATATGCGACGTTTCGGGCCGAGACCCTTCTGAAGAACCTCAGCGGGTGAGGCAGCATCTATGGAGAGAAGGAGTAGGCGACATTTCGGGTCACCTATTCCTTCTCTCCATAGATGCTGCCTCACCCGCTGAGTTTCTCCAGCATTTTTTGTCTACCTACAAAATGTCTCCACGTTATTTAAAGAATATACATTTCACAAGTTCCAAGAGCAGAATTAGACCATTTGGCCCATCAAGTCTACTCTGCCATTCAATCATGGCTGATCTATCTCTCTCCCTCTCAACCCCATTCTCCTGCCTTCTCCCCATAACCCCTCACTGACACCCGTACTAAGAATCTGTCAATCTCTGCCTAAAAGATATCCATTGACTTGTCCTCCACAGCCGGCCGTGGCAATGAATTCCACAGATTCACCACCCTCTGACTAAAGTAATTCCTCCTCATCTCCTTTCTAAAGGTACGTCATTTTATTCTGTGGCTATGGCCTCTAGTCCTAGACACTCCCACTAGTGGAAACATCCTCGCCATCTATATCTATCCAGGACTCCATACATGCACAATGCAGAAACCACAGAATGTAATGTACCCTGAAGATTAAAGCACAGCCATGAGGAGGGATTAAAAAGGTGGCTCCAGAGTCTCTGGAAAAGAAAGCTGAGGAATGATAAAGATAGAGTCCTACCTTGGATTGCATGCAGACCAATGTATTGAGTTTTGCACTATATTGGGTTTTACACTCTATTGTTTTTTTTATATACTGAACTTCTTTATTATTTTATCTTGTTTATTATATTATCTATTGAGTACTCTGTTTACAAAGCTGTTGTGCTACTGCTGTAAGTAAGAATTTCATTGTTCCTTTTCAAGACATTTGACAATGTGGGTGGCCCGGTGGTGCAGCGGTAGAGTTACTGCCTTAATCAGAGGCCCGGGTTCGATCCTGACTACGGGCACTTGTCTGTGCGGAGTTTGTATGTTCTCCCCATGACCTGCGTAGGTCTCCTAAAAAAAAACTGTACCCAGTGTGTGTAGGGTAGTGTCAATGTGCGAGGATCGCTGGTCGGTAAGGACTCGGTGGGCCGAAGGGCCTGCTTCTGCGCTGCATCTCCAAAAACTAATGAAAAACCCTTTTGACTTGGCTTTAAGTTTTAGGAAGAGATTTGCAGGATTGCCATAGGGACTTTTTCACATGTTGATGGTGGCATGATTGGGATTATTAAATCCAAGGGCCGTAAGTACACGTGAGTTACCAATAAACTTCATACAGATTTAAGGAGACGTTTTCTTGAAGAGAATGGCTAGAGTGTGGAGCTTCCTGGTTCCAAAAACAGTATTGACGTCCTTAGCATAGTTACAGTTGAGAAGAAGGCAGGCAAATGCAATGGAAGGAGCAGTGCACTGTTGCTGTAGACTTTGGAGATAGAAACATAGAAAATAGGTGCAGGAGGAGGCCATTTGGCCCTTCGAGCCAGCACCGCCATTCATTGTGATCATGGCTGATTGTCCCCAATCAATAACCCGTGCCTGTCTTCTCCCCATATCCCTTGATTCCACTAGCCCCTAGAGCTCTATCTAACTCTCTCTTAAATCCATCCAGTGACTTGGCCTCCACTCCAGATGCAGCATGGCAACAGGCCCTTCGGCCCACCAAGTCTGCGCCGACCAGCAATCACCCTGTACACTAGAGACCCATTTGCAATTTTTACCGAAGCCAATTAACTTACAAACCTATACGTCTTTGGTGTGTGGGAGGAAACCAGAGCACCTGGAGAAAACCCACATGGTTACTCAGAGAATATACAAACTATGTCTAGACAGCGCCTGTAGTCAGGATCGAACCCGTGTCTCTGGCGCTGTCAGGCAGCAACTCTACCGCTGCACCACTGTTCCACCAGTATGTTATTGTGATTGTGAGATGAAAAGGGTTAAGAGGATAAAGCACATGCACTGGCACGGACCTCTTGGGTTAAATGTTCTGCATCCGACCAATGCTCTCCACAATTCCAGGTAATAAAGAGCGCGGCACGACAGGTTGTCTTGGATATCCGTTTACATCTCCGAGAGCCATGGAAGGTCAGCAGGGTTTAGACAAAACTGTCAAGAACTGTGTTCATGCAATCAGTTACAATCAAAGGTGTAGCTTCACTGAAAGATAATAGAGCCTCTACAGTTTACATTCACCACTAATGATTAGGTCGGCATGGCAGATAAGGGGGATATTAGGGAGCCAGGTCACACTGTGACCCAAGCGGCGATGAAATATATTTGCTGCCTGATATTTGCAGTGACGGAGTACTTTAACATCTCCAGACCCTACTATAGTCAACTCATGTAGATAAACGCTGCTGTATGAAAGTACTAGCCCGTACTGGTGTAAACGGCAAGATCTTACGCAGCAAGATAAAGAGTACCATTGTCAAATAATTTCATAAATTCATAACTGATTCAGAATTAGGCCATTCGGCCCATCAAGTCTATTCCACCATTCAATCTTGGCTGATCCATCTCCCCCTCCTAACCCCATTCTCCTACCTTCTCCCCCAAACCTCTGACACCAGTAATAATCAAGAATCTACTTATCTCTGACTTAAAGACTTGGCCATTGACTTGGCCTCCACAGCCCTCTGTAGCAATGACTTCCACAGATTCATCACACTGTTGACTGCAGAAGTTCCTCCTCATCTTCCTGAAGGAATGTCCTTTAATTCTGAGGCTATGACTTCTGGTCCTAGACATCCTCTCCACGTCCACTCTATCCAGGTGAGGCAGAGGTTCACCTGCACCTCCTCCAACCTCATCTATTGCATCCGGTTCTAGGTGTCAACTGCTCTACATCGGTGAGACCAAGCGCAGGCTTGGCGATCGCTTCGCCCAACACCTCCGCTCGGTTCGCAATAACCAACCTGATCTCCCGGTGGCTCAGCACTTCAGCTCCCCCTCCCATTCCGAATCCGACCTTTCTGTCCTGGGCCTCCTCCATGGCCAGAGTGAGCCCCACCGCAAATTGGAGGAGCAGCACCTCATATTTTGCTTGGATAGTTAGCACCCCAGCGGTATGAACATTGACTTCTACAATTTCAGGTAGTCCTTGCTTTCTCCCTCCTTCCCCTCCCCTTCCCAGCTCTCCCACAGCCCACTGTCTCCGCCTCTTCCTTTCTTCTTCCCCCTCCACCCGCACCCCCACATCAGTCTGAAGAAGGGTCTCGACCCGAAACGTCACCTATTCCTTCGCTCCATAGATGCAGCCTCACCTGCTGAGTTTTTCTGGAATTTTTGTCCACCTTCGATTTTTCCAGCATTTGCAGTTCCTTCATAAACACTCTTGCCAGAGTTCAGTGCAACAGGTCAAAAGTAAAAGTTGGACTGTCCAAGTCTTCAACATTTCCAATGTCCCTTTGTCAGGGGAGCGTGGTATCTAGAATATAAATCATGAGAACCAAGTTTAAAATACAAGGTGGCAAAGAAGATGATAGCCACACAAATAAGCAGCAGAGACATTTCCATTTTATTGTACAAAAATAATCGCCCATTTGTCAGTTTTACATGGAAATCAACAATTTAAAAAATTAATTAATCAATATACAAAACCAATCAACTTATGAAGAAGGGTCCCGACCCGTAACGTCACTTATCCATTCCCTCCAAACATGCTTAAGAAGGAACTGCAGATGCTGGAAAATCGAAGGTACACAAAAATGCTGGAGAAACTCAGCGGGTGCAGCAGCATCTATGAAGCGAAGGAAATAGGCAACGTTTCGGGACGAAACGTTGCCTATTTCCTTCGCTCCATAGATGCTGCTGCACCCGCTGAGTTTCTCAGGCATTTTTGTGTACCCTCCAAACGCGCTCCCTGACCGACTGAGTTTCTCCGGCACTGTGTGTGTTTTACTCTACATGTTAAAAGAATGGGTAGAATGCATGGCTGATATTCCAACTCAGTATCCTGTACCTGCCTTCTCTCCATACCCCATGATCCGTTTAGCCACAAGGGCCACATCTAACTCCCTCCTAAATATAGCCAATGAACTGGCCTCGACTACCTTCTGTGGCAGAGAATTCCAGAGATTCACCACTCTCTGTGAGAAAAATGTTTTTCTCATCTCGGTCCTAAAAGACCTCCCCCTTATCCTTAAACTGTGACCCCTTGTTCTGGACTTCCCCAACATCGGGAACAATCTTCCTGCATCTAGCCTGTCCAACCCCCTAAGAATTTTGTAAGTTTCTATAAGATCCCCCCTCAATCTTCTAAATTCTAGCGAGTACAAGCCGAGTCTATCCAGTCTTTCTTCATATGAAAGTCCTGCCATCCCAGGAATCAGTCAGGTGAACCTTCTCTGTACTCCCTCTATGGCAAGAATGTCTTTCCTCAGATTAGGAGACCAAAACTGTACGCAATACTCCAGGTGTGGTCTCACCAGGACCCTGTACAACTGCAGTAGAACCTCCCTGCTCTTATACTCAAATCATTTTGCTATGAATGCTAGCATGCCATTCGCCTTCTTCACTGCCTGCTGCACCTGCAAGCCTACTAGTATGGTTGTCAGAGGTTCTGGGGAGAAGGCAGGAGAATGGGGTTATGAGGGATAGGTCAGCCATGGTTGAATGGCGTAGACTTGATAGGCTGAATGGCCTAATTCTGCTCTTATCACTAATGATAGGAGCAAATTATGATCTTTAGGAATAGGTGACATTTTGAGTCGAGACCCTTCTTCAGACTGAGAGTCAGGGGAAAGGGTAACGAGAGATATAGACAGTGATATAGCGAGATATGGAACAAATGAATGAAAGATATGCAAACAAGTCACAATGATAAAGGGAACAATGCCATTGTTAGCTGTGGCTAGGTGAAAACGAGTTGCAGACAATGAGAGTGACGTGGGTGTGGGGGAGAAACCCGAATAAATAGAGCAGGTTTGAAAGGGAAATGTTGGGCAAAAAGTGCGAGGGAGTAAAAGAAAAATAGAGAAGTTACCAAAGGTCAACAATGTGTGGCGTGTAAAGGTGGCGGAATCAAATTACAACAGGGCTTATAATCGCCCATGGGCTTGTTCTGGCAGGGTTATGTGAAGAAAGAAAAGATGTGGAATTACAGTCAATTGACCTGTTTCCATGCTGTAGTTCTAGTAAGTAAGTAAGTAAATTTTATTTATATAGCACGTTTAAATCAACTCGCGTTGAAACCAAAGCGCTTTACATAGAAAAAATAATTACGTTTCCGTACCTCCATAGAAAAATTTAAAAATTTAAAAATTTAAAAATCTAAACTAAATTAAACTAAACTGTGTGAAAAAAATTTACCCCTCAGAAATCTTTCCCTGCTCACCTTAAACCAATGTCCTCTGGTCCTTAATTCCCCGCTTCTGGGTAAAAGAGACGGTGTATCTATCCTGTCTATTCCCCTCATGATCTAACACATCTCCATAAGATCAGCCCTCCTCCTCCTGAGCTCCAACGACAAAATTCATAGCCTGCCCATCCTCTCCCTATTTTATAGACTTCTATCCAGTCTCCCTCAATCTCCGACACGCCAGAGAAAATGATCCAAGTGTCTCCAACTTCTCCTTGTAGCTGAAACCTTCTGATCCCGGGAGCATCTGGTAAACCTCCTCTGCACCCTCTCCGAAGCCTCCACATCTTTGCTGTGATAGGGCAATCAGAACAGGATGCAAACCTCCAGATTCCCAGCCAAAGTCCGAAAGAGCAGCATCTTGAACAGTGGCTATCGTTTCGCTGAACACCTGCGCTCAGTCCGCCTTGGTCTACATGATCTCCCTTTGCCAACCATTTTAACTCCCCTTCGCATTCACGCACTGACTTTTCTGTCCTGGGCCTCCTCCGCTTTCAGAGTGAGGCCACACTTAAATTGAAGGAACAGCACCTCATATTTCACTTGGGCAGCTAACAACCCAGATTGATTTCTCTACATTTCAAGTAACCCCTGCATTCACTCTCTCTCTGCCCCTCCCCCCCCCCCCCCCCCCCCCCCCCCCCCATCATCCTGCTAGTTCCACTGTTCGCATCCATATATCTCTTCGTTATCACCTCTTCCACAGCCAACAATGGACCATTGTGGGCTCCACTTTTCTTTTAGTCATTGGTGCCAGCTCTGATTTGTTCTTAAACTTTTCATATCTCTAGTTTCCCTCCCCCCCCGACTCTCAGTCTGAAGAAGGATTTCAAGCCGAATCGTCACCTACTCTTTTTCTCATGACCCGCATGACCCGCTGAGTTACTCCAGCAATTTGTGTCTATCTTGAACGAAAACAACTTTTTGAACAACTGCAGTTTGGAACAAATTTTGGTTTGCTATGCTTCCTTATAACACAGTTAAGACTCAAACAGACTGTCTCGTGTCTGAGTATAAGCCAGGCACATGGCAGATTTCCTTTCCAAAAAAACCTCAGTGAGCCAGCTGGGTTTTTACACCATTCTCGTGTTTGAAAGGTCACCATTGCTTTTCCTTTCCCCTCATCCACCAGATTTGTTTAATTAACTGAATTTAAAATTTCCCATTCTGCCATAATGGGATTTGCAACAACATCAATAATCAGTCCAGGAATCTGAATTACACGTCAAGCTGTATAAACGCTAAGTTGCTGCACGCTGGATTTATATCAAGTTTAGCTTTAACATCGGGAGAAGAATGGAGGACAGGGGAGAGACGATGACTTTGCCTTCCATCACAGTGAGGAGGAGATTCACTGTGATGGATGTCTGTGTTAATTGTGTTCATTGTGTGTCTTGGTTTTTTTTTCTTGTTGTATGACTGCAGAAACCAAATTTCGTTTGAACTTCATTTGACAGAACTTCAAATGACAATAAATGGTATTGTATTGTATTGTTTAGTTTAGAGACACAGCAAGGAAACAGGCCCTTCGGCCCGTCCAAGCCGACCAGCAATTCCCCGCAATTCCCCGAACAAAGGAAGAGACTTGAACTTTATTTCGCCTTCCATCATAGTGAGGAATGTGAAGGAGTCACTGTGGTGGATGTTCATGTTAAAATGTGTTTTTAAGTCTGTTGCTTTTAATTGTATGACTGACCTGGCCAGTGAAATTCCTCGTATGTTGCAAAACATACTTGGCGAATAAAGTGTGATTCTGATTCTGATTCTGATTAAAACTATCCTACACACACTAGGGACAATTTCCAAATATATAGCAAGTCAATTAACCTGCAAACCTGTACATCTTTGGAGTGTGGGAGGAAACCGAGGATCTCTGAGAAAACCCACACGGTCACGGGGAGAACGTACAAACTCAGTCTGAAGAAAGGTCTTGGCCCATAAAGTCACCCATTCCTTCTCTCCAAAGATGCTGCCTGTCCCGCTGAGTTACTCCAGCTTTTTGTGTCTATCTTCGGTACAAACTCCATACAAACAGCACCCGTAGTCGGGATCTAACTCGGGTCTCTGGCTCTATAAGTGTTGCACGGCACCAACATAACCGCTGTGCCACTGTGCCGCCACTGCATAATATATGTCAGTGGCTTGCAATGTAGAATGACGAGAGTATCCTCTGTGAGATAGGTCTTCAGTAAATGATGAGGTATGATAATGACTGCTCCGACAGACCTACAAAACATAGAAGTGAAAGATTACATGGTGGTCTCCACTCAAAATGAACATTAGAAAAATAAGATATGGTGACTTACCAAAACACACAGTGGTCCATGCAAGAGAAAGGGAAGGACAGCTGAGACGATGTGAAACCGAGCTGTCCACTAGTACACTTCCTATAGTTAATTGCATTGAATTAGTTTAGTTTATTATTGTCATGTGTACTAAGGTACAGAGAAAAGCGTTTTGTTGCATGCTAACCAGTCAGTGAAAAATATCCACATGATTACAATCAGGTGGACAGATACACAGTGAACAGAAAGAGTCAGTATGGTCACGATGGGTTCAATGGCCTCTTTCCTTGCAGTGAAATGTGGAGGGTCTGAGTCTGGTTTCATTTAGAGAAACAGCGCGGAAACAAGCCACGCCGACCAGCGATCTCCGTAAACAAGCACTATCGTACACACACGGGACAAATTTTTACCGAAGCCAATTAAACTACAAGCCTGTTTGTCTTTAGAGTGTGGGAGGAAACCGGATCACCCAGGGAAAACCCGCTCAGTCACGGGGAGAGCGTACAAACTCCGAACAGACAGCACCCATAGTAATGCGGCTTTTTCACGGGGCGACTTGACGCAAGATGTAACCAGAGTGAAGTGGTCGTGGTCTAGCACGATATCACACGATATAACGGGGGGGTAGATAAAGAGTTCCCACGGTACTCGGCATTTCTGTTATTTGTGCGAGTGACTTGTCCGTCTCCCGAGCTTTCCCGTTAAATCTTGAATGAACATCGTGAACTGTAAAAGTGTTGTCAAATCATCACGTGGCACAAATGATGTCACTTTTTTTTCACACACTATAAATATCCTCCCTTGGTTGATGTGGGAGACACAGATGGACTGAGCACAGTACCTCGGTCTTACTGTGTGTGGGAGAGGGGGAGAAAGAGACGTACACTCACAGAGGCAGAGTCTCTCAGCCTGTGTAAGAGGGAGGGAGAGAGAGAGAGAGGCACACACAAGGTGGATGTGAAATCTCACCTGCCTGTTTCAGTGACAGAAACCCGCCGCCAGTAAATGAAGACACCCCCATCTGTCTCCCCCTCCTCTCCCTCGACTCCCCCACCTTTCCCTCCCAACTCCAGTCCCGTCCCGACCCCCTGGGAAACTGAATAGAGCAACAATCAACTGCTGCCTGTGCGCTGATATGACAATAAAGGCTACTTTACTTTACTGAGTTAAAGAGTTCCCACGGTAGACTGTAAAACTGGGACCCTGGTTCTGGACTCCCCCAACATCGGGAACATTCTTCCTGCATCTAGCCTGTCCAATCCCGTATATACTGATTATACCGGTATCTATTTATTTACTTTATTAATGATTTCAATTAAATATTGGGAACATCAGGCCGTAAACGTTATTTCTTGAGTGTTAGTGCTGGACTTTGACTCGACCTTCCTAGTTAGCCGGCGCCTGAGACTGAGCCAAGCAATGTCCAGACCTGACTTCAACACAAAGTGATGGAGGAACTCAAAGGGTCAGGCTCGTCCAACGCTCTGTGTTTTGCTCGTGATTCCTGCATCTGCAGTTCCTCGTGTCTACAGACCAGAGTTGCCACTTGACTCCGAGATGACCATCACGGAGCATACGGAAGATAGACACGAAATGCTGGAGTAACACAGCGGGACGGGCAGCATCTCTGGAGAGAAGGAATGTGTGACGTTTCGGTTCGAGACCCTTCTTCAGAGTCTCGTCCCGAAACGTCACCCATTCCTTTTATCCAGATGCTGCCCGTCCAGTATTTTATGTCTGTCTCCAGTATTACTGTGTCTATCATCGGCGCAAACCAACATCTACAGTTCTTCCCAACACATTAGAGGATACCGTCTCGCCATCACTCGGATTACCCGCTTCATTTCCATAACGTTGCCACCTCTCTTTACTTTGCTTACTGAAGCCTGATCCTTGTCACACCCAGTGCTCTATCGCCCAGCCTCTCATCTTTCAATCGGGTTCGGCCAGGAAGGAACTGCAGATGCTGGATTAAAACGAAGATAGACACAACATGTAGCTCAGCGGGACAAGCAGCATATCAGAAGGGTCTCGACCCGAAATGTCACCCATTCCTTCTCCCCAGAGATGCTGCCTGCCGTCGAGTTACTCCAGCATTCTCTTTAAACCGGCATCTGCTGTTCATTCCGACACATGCACAAGAAATAGGCAACTTTTCGGGCCGAAACGTTGCCTATTTCCTTCGTTCCATAGATGCTGCTGCACCCGCTGAGTTTCTCCAGCATTTGTGTGTGTGGGTGGAAGTTGGGGGGGGGGGGGGGGGGGAATTGAGTCTGAAGATGTGTTTCGTCCCGAAACATCACCTATTTTTCTCCAGAGATGCTGCTTGACTCGCTGAGTTACTCCAGCTTTTTGTGTCTGTCTTCGATTTAAACCAGCATGTGCAGTTCACTCCTTACACGGGTCTCTGTACAACATTGATTGGTAGCGTTCCGGACCCTGCTTCGGAAAGGCATCGATCGCTAGTCGGCGAGGACTCCGAGCTGTATCTCTCAAAGAAGTACATGTGAAAAATTTCTCACGGACCCTAAAAATGCGTAACCTTTCAGTAAAGTCCCTTTTAAAGATTCTTGAATCTCATTAACATAACTCATGAATAAGTTGATGTCCATATGCGGATGCAAATCTTTATTTTTTAAATTCAATCCCACAGAAGACAATTTTTACTCACCTTCTGTCCCCTCTGTCCAGCTTCCGGGTTCACCGTTCGCAGGAGTTCCCACGGTAACCGCAAGAGTTATTACGGATATCGCACGGATATCGCACTGGCCACTACGTCCATATAATGTTGCAATGCTCAACCACAAGTGTACAAGTCACTCTTGGAGAAATTCAAACTTGCTTGAATTTTCTCCCGAGTTACCAAGTTACACGATTACCTGCCGTTAGCGCCACGGTGGTCCACGGTGGTCCACGAATGCCGTACTGTTATCGCACGAGGTTCCCACGATGTTAAACTCTGGTTAACTCTTGCGTCAAGTCGCCCCGTGAAAAAGCCCCATTAGGATCGAGCCTGGGTCTCTGGCACCGTAACGCCCCTGTCCCACTCAGGAAACCTGAACGGAAACCTCTGGAGACTTTGCGCCCCACCCAAGGTTTCCGTGCCGTTCCCGGAGGTTGCAGGTGGTTGCCAGAGGTTGCAGGTTGGGTAGCCGTTGCTTTCTTTCTGTGGTTCACCAGCAACATATACTGTTGCTATTTCCTTTGGCTGCCGCCCGACAAGCCAGTGTCTCTGGTTGGAGCCCGTGAATAATTTCAACACATCTGACTCTAATCATCTTATTATACAACTATGAATCCAACCCTGGTACACGTGAACCGCGGAACAGATGAACAAATTGGTGCTGTACTTTGTGCAACAGAAGACATCACTGGCCTCTGGAATAAATCATCCATTCATATTTGCCTTAATTTAAGTGCATGTCTGGGATCTTAGTCTGTCACATAGGATCTGCCCTGACAGATTGCAGAATGTAAGCCACCTTTCAACATGCACGTCACTGAAGTCAACCAAGAAGCGGGAGCGGCACGGTGGCGCATCGGTAGAGTTGTTGCCTTATGCCCCTGTCCCACTTCGGAAACCTGAACGGAAACCTCTGGAGACTTTGCGCCCCACCCAAGGTTTCCGTGCGGTTCCCGGAGGTTGCAGGTGGTTGCAGGTGGTTGCAGGTAGTGGAAGCAGGTAGGGAGACTGACAAAAACCTCCGGGAACTGCACGGAAACCTTGGGTGGGGCGCAAAGTCTCCAGAGGTATCCGTTCAGGTTTCCGAAGTGGGACAGGGGCATTACAGCGCCAGGGATCCAAGTTCGATCCTGACTACAGGGTGGGTATCTGTACGGACTTTGCCCATTCTCCCTGTGACTCCGTGGGTTTTCTCCGGGTGCTCCGGTTTCCTCCCACGTTCTAAATACATCCAGGTTTGTAGGTTAATGGTCTGCTGTAAATTGTCTCTAGTGCGTAGGATAGAACTGGTGTACGGGTGGGCCGAAGGGCCTGCTCCCACACTGCATCTCTAAATTAAACAAAACTAAGAAGCAAGACCTAAGAGTCATCGACACGTAGATTGATGGCACACAGAAGCAAGCCCTTCAGCCCATCTTGTCCATACCGACCCACCAAGGCACCCCATCAAAACTAGGCCTAGTTGCCAACGTTTGACCCATACAGTATCCCTCTCAATCTTTCCGATCCATGTACCTGTCCAAATGTCTTTTAAATATCATTATGGTACCTGCCTCAACAGAAATACACTATGTAGAACATACCTTTCAAGGTAGACAAAAAAATGCTGGAGTAACTCAGCGGGTGAGGCAGCATCTCTGGAGGGAAAGAATGGGCAATGTTTCCTTCTCTCCAGAGATGCTGCCTCACCCGCTGAGTTACTCCAGCATTTTGTGTGTACCTTCGATTTTAACCGGCATCTGCAGTTCTTTCTTACACACTTTCTTACACCTTTCGAGGTATTTCAAATGCCTTGTGGCTAATGAAATTTGCTTTGAAGTGCAATCATTACAGCAAAACGGAGTGGTCATTAAAGGATAGAAAGTGTTGGAGTAACTCAGCAGGTCAGGCGGCATCTGTGTATCCTTCGTCTTCCTCTTGGGTATGGCGTGCACAGCCTAAAGTTGTTGGACAACTTGTTCTATTTGATCTGATTTGATTGGGCACGCCGGGTTGATTGCATTCGTCGAAACCACGTGAAGGTTGCAATCTCCCACCCCAGGCATTTATTTACAACATGGGATTGGTGATGTTTCAGGTCGAGACCTTCTTCAGACTGATTGAAGTGGGGCGAGGAGGGGGAGAGAAGGAAGCTGGAAGATGTTTTAAGAGCTTGCTGGGTGCAAATTCGCTGTTGTGTTTCCTCGGCTCGCGGACATGTCCAAAAAAGTGGAAATCCTGAAAAGGCACAAAGTGCTGGAGTGACTCAGCAGGTCAGGCAGCATCTTTGGAGCACACGGACAAGCGACGTTTCACGTCAAGACCCTTCTCCAACATGGAGACCCTTGAAATGCTGATGCCGTGGATGCCACCACATGAACATAAAAGTTTCCATTATTTATTATAACATTATTAAATATGATTATTTCTTAATCCTTCAATTGCAAGTATAACACATTTTAAGATGTTGTAATCTCCTGTTAGATTGACTAACACGTAACAGTGATAAAAATAACAAAAGAAAAACTACAGTCCAACCCCGATCCACAAAATCTGCAATTAGTAGAAGACAATACTGAGCGAGCTCTGTCTCACATGTAACTAAGAACTCATTTTACACAATAATATTCCCACAAGCTTGCCAATGAAGCCTTAATTGTAAATTGCAAGTTCCACAAGATAGACATTCCCTGGAGCTCAAATCCTTTGGGTCCTCGGCAATAATTATACAGTGTTCATGTATAATAAAACACTTCTAACGTCCATGAGTTATTCTGTAATGGACGGGAAATCAAGATAGAAAAATCAATTTTGACAAAGCAATAGCAACGTGCACATAGGCCTAACTGTAATGTTAGCGGAAAATAATCTGACACCAAGGTACATAAGGTTGAGGAGCTAGAGATCTAATGGTTTTCAAAGGAGCTCCTCATGTCAAAGGGGTAGAGAGGCAGACTGTTATGTTTGGAAGTTGCAGAAGCAAAAGGTCTGGACTGCAAAGAATAACATGACTGCCGTATAAAGAAGTGCGGAAACCCCCCCCCCCCCACAAAGTGCTGGGGTAACTCAGCGGATCAGGCAGCATCTCTGGATCACATGGATTGGCGACGTTTTGGGTCAGGACCATTCTTCAGACTGGTTGTAGTGGAGGGGGTAGAAAGGTGCAAATAAAGTGAGGGCAGGACAAAGGAGAGCTTGTGATAGGTGGCTACGGATGGGTGATAGGTGGATACAGATGAGTGATAGGTGCATAAGGTGACTCATAGGTGCAGACAGGTGAGTGTTAGGTGGATACAGGTGACCGATAGGCGGATGCAGCTGAGTGATAGGTGGATACGGGTGAGTGACAGGTTGATACAGGGAACGGGGTTGTTGGAAGATGGGCGGCAAAAGCTAGAGATGATAAGAAGACAAAAGAGTAATGCACAAAAGGGCAGAGTTGGAGGAAGCTTGAATGCTCGGAGGAGATAACTGAGCAGGGTGAGGCAAACGGCGGGACCTGAAAAAATAATTTCAATTTGAGAGGGTCTTCCTGCGTGGGTTTCACGTCCACCCAAACAGCAAGGGTGGAAGGAAGAATGGAGAGGACACAAAGGAACAGATAGACTCGAGTTCCATCCCTTTCCCCACAATGGAGCTGTCTTCTGAAATTGCCCACTCAGTTTGTGATGAGCATTGATGGCTGATAAACTCGTACATACCAGTTATACCAGTGTATAACTAAACAAACCTCTCGAGGGAAGGAATTTAAAAGGGAAGGGAGACTAATCGGCAGTTCTTTCAAAGAGTCAGTATAGTCACGATGGGCTGAATGGCCTCTTTCCTTGCTGTAAAATATGAAGGGACTAGAGTAGAGCAACAGCACAGAAACAGCCCACTGAGTCCATGCTGACCAGCAATCCCCCCGTACAACCAGCACTATCGTACACACCAGGGACAGTTTTTACCGAAGCCAATTAACCTCCAAGTCTGTAGGTCTTTGGAGAGTGGGAGGAAACGGAGCACCCGGGGAAAACCCACACGGTCACGGGGAGAATGTACAAACTCCATACAGACAGCACCTTTAGTTAGGATCGAACCTGGGTCCCCGGACAAAAATGGCATGTTCCCTGATTTGTTCTGGGATGTTTTGGGGCAAGGAGAGGGACGACGGTTCGCTGGACGACCCAGACGGAGCCGACGGCTGGAGGCCCTGCTGCAGCCTGGGGCTCGCCTGGATTGGGCCCCGCTCCGGGATCACCCAGCACACGGAACCCGGCTGGACTTTGGAAATGGAGGCAAAACCTGGCGACTCTTGTATGCGGCCTCAGTGGACGACTTCTATACGGATTGTTTAAATCGGGGCTTGTGCCTAGGTGTGGCGATACTTTACTGAACTGCATGCAAAAACAAAAATAATTTCACTGTGCGTCTGTGCATGTGACAATAAAGAACCATTGAACCATTGGAGAAGGAAGGAGGTTAGTTTGGAAAGTGACAAGCATAACTAAAGCTGATTTTCTGTTTACTTGTAACCTCCCCGCAGTAATCAGACACCATTGTCTCTGAAGAACACAGGCAGCCAGTTTCACCACAGGAAACCACTTAAAAGTTACTTTGGAAATTGACTAGTACAGACTTCTATTGATACGTGCAACCACACTCGATCCAACATGTAACGTATTGCTTGCAGTGACACAAGCATTGTGGGCCGGATAATGATGAGTCTGAGTACTGGATGGAGATTGCGAACCTTGTGACCTGGTGCCGAGACGACAAACTTTCTCCCAATGTCAGCAAGACAAAGAAGATAGTGATCGGCTTCGTTAAACAAAGCGATACACGCACCCCTTCGTGCCGAAGTAGAGATGGTTGAAAACTTCAAATTCCTCGGAGTAAATATCACCAACAACTTCTCCTGGACCACCCACATTGAAGCAACGACCAAGAAAGCACACCAACGCCTATACGTCCTTAGAAGGCTTCGGAAGTTCGGCATGTCTCCAACAGCCCTCACTAACTTCTACAGATGCACCGTTGAAAGCATTTTATCGGGATGCAGCGCAGTTTGGTTCGACACCGCGCCGACCAGCGATCCCCGCACATTAACACTATCCTACACACACGTGGGACAATTTTACATTTACACCAAGCCAATTAATCTACAAACCGGCACGACTTTGGAGTGTGGGAGGAAACCGAAGATCTCGGAGAAAACCCACGCAGGTCACGGGGAGAATGTACAAACTCCGTCTAGACTGCGCCGGTAGTCAGGATCGAACCCCGGGCTCATGCACTGTAAAGCAGTAGCTCTACTGCTGCACCACCGTGCTGTAACACCTCAAGACAAAAAAAATGGAATTGAAGAAATTCCATGCAATTTGCTTTGTTCAGGTCACTATAAAACATTGATTCCAATTGCAAAAAGTTAAAATAACTAAATTAATAGGTTTATTGGCCAAGTATTCACATACAAGGAATTTGCCTTGGTGCTCCGCCCGCAAGGGGCGCTCCACTGGCAGCAGCCTCTACCTACTGTCTGTTATTTTTAATTTTTTTTAAATTTTTAGTTAGTCTAAAGTTTTGTGTTGGGGGAAACTTTAACGTTTCTATGTGGGGGAGGGGGGCAGGGTAAGGGGGAAACCGTTTCCCAGTCTCTTCCTGGCGGGGACGCGACTATTTCTCCGAGTCGCGTCCTCGCCCCCCCACCTCGCGGCCTACCAGCTGGATCGGAGCGGCCTTTCCTGCCGGGGACCGGGAACCGGACCGGGGCTGCTACAGCGGCGGCGCAGCGCTGGAGTCACCGCGGAGCGGGCGATGCCTACCTGGGTCGCCGTTTGGAGCTCCGGAGCGTTGGGCCGCTGCTCCAACATCGTGGAGCTCTGGTGCGGAGAGCTTCCAACGCGGGCGGCGCTGGCCGTCATCGTGGAGTCCTGGGGCGCCTTACAGAGGGTCTCCGGCAGCAGTCTCCACCCGGCGCGGCCTGCGGACTTTGGAAGCCGCTGACTCCGGTAGGAGGGGGCCAACTCTGGTGTCCACGCCGCTGAGGACGTCCCGCAGCCCCGACGTCGGACTTACAACACCCCGGCGAGCGGTCCTGGACATCGGGCCACCCGTAGCGGCAACTGCGGAGGGCACGGGGAGGCCCTGACCACGGGGAACAATGGAGGAAGAGACTGACTTTGGTGCCTTCCCACACAGTGGGAAACGTTGATTCTGCTGTGTGGGGATGTTTTATGTCAAACCCTATAGTGTGTTGTGTCCCTTATTTTTATTGTATGGCTGTATGGGAATTTCATTTCACTGTGCCATCTGGTACATGTGGTGAATAAATCTATCTTGTATCTTGTAAGTGACAACAGGACATACCGTGACAGTTAAGAATGATACACAGGAAACCACTTAAGAGTTACTTTGGAAATTGATTAGTAAAGACTTCTATTGATACGTGCTACCACACTCGATCCAACATGTAACGTACTGCTTGCAGTGACACTAGCATTGTGGGCCGGATATTAAAACATTAAACATTAATAACAAAACATTATTGATTAAACATGTGAATTAAATAAAATACCAGAGCAAAAGGAGGCTACAGATGTTTGGTTAATGAGTAGAGCTATTACTCATGGAAAAAAGCTGTTGTTTATGTCTGGCTGTGGCAGCTTTGACAGTCCGGAGTTGCCTTCCAGAGGGAAGTGATTCAAAGAGTTTGTGGCCAGGGTGAGAGGGGTCAGAGATGATCTTTCCCGCTCGCTTCCTGGCCTTTACAGTGTGCAGTTCGTCAGGCAACATGTGCACACGTGTTGCATTGATTTTCCAATGTGGTACAGACTGAGAGGTGCACTTTCAGGAGGTCTATTGGAGTCATAGAGTCTTACAGCATGGAAACAGGCCCGTCAGCCCAACCTGCCCACACTGGCCAACGTCTACACCAATCCTTCGGGGTTTAAACAGTTATTATCCAGCCTCGGTCTAAGTTGGCACATGGAAACATAGAAAATAAGTGCAGGGGTAGGCCATTCAGCCCTTCGAGCCAGAACCACCATTCAATATGATCATGGCTAATCATCCAAAATTAGTACCCCATTCCTGCCTTCTCCCCATATCCCTTGATTCCGTTAGCCCCAAGAACGAAATCTAACTCTCTCTTGAAAACATCCAGTGAATTGGCCTCCACTGCCTTCTGTGGCAGGGAATTCCACAGATTCACAACATTCTGGGTGGGAAAGTGAAAAAGTCACACTGTATCAGGTGGTTCTTCATTGGGTAGGGTGGTTACTGGACTAATAATCCAGAAACCTGCGCTGGCCTTTAATCTCAGCAAGGCAGCTGGGGAGTTTAGATTCACTTAATTAAATAAATGTGAGGGAGAGCTGGCTAATAGCCTCAACCGCAAAAGGACCAGCTTGTTCTAAAAACCCATCTATCTGCCAGCAGAAATGGCCATTCAACCATAATGCCTCTTATAAACGCATTAGTTTAGTTTAGTTTAGTTTAGTTTAGAGATACAGCGCAGAAACAGGCCCTTCGGCCCATCGAGTCCGCAACATCCAGCGATCTCCGCACACTAACACTATCCTGCACACACTAGGGACAATTTACATTTATACCAAGCCAATTAACCTATAACCCTGAAGGTCTTTTGGAGTACGGGTGGAAACTGAATATCTCGGAGAAAACCCACGCGGTCAAGGGGAGAAGGTACAAACTCCGTACAGACAGCACCCGCAGTCGGGATCGAACCTGGGTCTCCGGCGCTGCGAGCGCTGTAAGGCAGCAACTCTACCGCTGCGCCTCCGTGACCGCCCTTAACCGGCACCTTCACCGCGATGACGGTAAAAACTCACGTCGACAACTGGCAAGCACTTTCTCAAGACCTTGCCAACAATCCTCACACCCTGAGTATGTAGAGGTTCCCTCGGTTTTCAATGACCTTGTGAGGCACATTCTGACTGAGCCAGCTACCTTAGTTAAGAAAGAAAAGGCCCGGTTACTCACACACTGCTTTTTGTTCACAATTCTCCTGTCACAGCCTTTAACAGAGACAGCATTTGGTTCTATCATAGCTGGACTGCTAATGTTTAGAAGGATGAGGTGCGACCTCATTGAAACGTACGGAGTAATGAAAGGCCTGGATAGAGTTCATAGTTCATAAATTATTGGAGCAGAACTAGGCCATTCTGCCCATCAAGTCAACTGCGCCATTCAATCATGGCTGATCTATCTTTCACTCTCAACTCCATTCTCCTGCCTTCGTCCCATAACTGCTCTCACCCCAGCCACAGACTGTTTACCCTCCTACCATCCGTGAGGCGCTACAGGTCTCTCCGTTGCCGGACCAGCAGGTCCAGGGACAGCTTCTTCCCTGCGGCTGTTACATTACTCAACACTGTACCTCGGTGATTGCCCCCCCCCCCCCCCCCCCCCCCCCCCGGACACCAGGGAAAAATAATTGCACTACTGTGACTGTATGCACGTAAATATTTTTATTTATTGCTCATATTCTTTGTCGCTCTTCTAGGGAGATGCTAGCGTTGTCTCTGTACTGTACACTGCACAATGACAATAATGTTTGAATCTGAATCTGAAATAACCCGTACTAATCAGGAATCTATCAATCACCGCCTTAAAATATCCATTGACTTGGCCTCCACAGCCTTCTGTGGCAATGAATTACACAGATTCACCACCCTCTGACTAAAGAAATTCCTTCTCATCTCCTTTCTAAAGGTACGACCTTCTTTTCGATGATTGGAATTCTCAGCTACTCTATTTATTTATTTATTTATTTATTTATTTATTTATTTATTCCGAACAAGTAAAGACATTAACGACATTAATATTAACAAAATCGAAATTATCAAACAATTGGACATTACAATCAATATTTACAAAGCAATGAGAAGAACAAAATCAAAGTTCCAATGTCCAACTCTGTGTCTGTACAAGCTCGAAAAGCAGTGAGAAGAAGAATAACTTATTAAATCTCACCCCTTTTCCCCAACACTTCTACCATATTTAAAAATCAATTCATTACTAATAATAATACTACCCTAGGCAATTTCCCGTAATACCTACAGACATATATATACATACAACTATTATGTACATACAAACTTCATAACTGAAGTACCCAAACATAAGTAAACAATAGTAAAGCAATAGATAAACACTAACCCCCACTTGTCAACCATCCCCTCCATCCCTGTACCCCTTGAGAATTATTTTTTTATATATCATTTAAAAATGATTCATGTTTGTGCATTGCTTCAATTCCCCGTTCAATTTATTCCACACTCCTACTCCACAAACCGAAATACAAAAGGTTTTTCTAGTCGTACGGACTTTTTGTTTCTTAAAGTTAAATATTCCTCTTAAATTGTAACCCCCCACACGCTCGTTAAATAATTTTTGAATGTTTCCAGGTAAATTTTTATTTTTGGCCCTAAACATTATCTGAGCTGTTTTGAATGTAACCAAATCTTCTAATTTTAATAATTTTGACTCTAAAAATAATGGATTCGTATGACCCAGATACTTAGCATTATGGATAATACGAATTGCTCTTTTTTGCAACATGGTTAATGAGTGTATCGAATTTTTATAGTTATTACCCCAGACTTCTGCACAATAATTTAAGTAGGGTAAAATCAATGAACAATAAAGAATACGGAGTGATTTGTAATCCAGAGCTTGCTTGGCTTTGTATAATACAGAGATACTTTTTGACAATTTTAATTTTACATGTTTAATATGTGATTTCCAGCTTATTTTATCGTCAATTATAACCCCAAGAAATTTATTTTCATGCACTCTTTCAACTTCCACCCCATTTATCTTTATACTTACTAGTGTATTTATTCTACAATTACCAAATAACATTATTTTAGTTTTACTCAGATTTAATGAAATTTTATTCCTATCAAACCATATTTTCAATTTACCCATTTCTTTTATTATTTTATCCAATAGCTGTTTTAAATTTTCCCCAGAACAAAAAATATTTGTATCATCTGCAAACAAAACCAGCCTCAAGACATTGGACACATTACAAATATCATTTATGTACATGATAAATAATTTTGGGCCCAGCACTGACCCCTGTGGTACACCACACACAATGTCCAAGCATGTAGAATTATGACTACCCAGATTTACAAACTGTTGCCTGTTCCTTAAGTAGCTTTTAATCCAGTCCAGTACTATTCCTCTAATTCCATACCTCTCCAATTTTTAAAATAAAATATCATGATTAATTGTATCAAATGCTTTTTTTATGTCAATAAATATCCCAGCTGCATATAATTTCTTATCAATGGCGTTTGTGATGTCTTCAATTAATTCTAGTATTGCAAGTGATGTTGATCTATTTGTTCTGAATCCATATTGACTTTCTGTGATTAATTTATTCTTTTCTACAAATTTGTCTAATCTATTATTAAACATTTTTTCTAATATTTTGGAAAATTGTGGGAGTAAGGAAACAGGTCTATAGTTTGTAAAATGATGCTTGTTCCCAGTTTTGTATATTGGTATTATTTTTGCTATTTTCATTTGAATTGGGAAAGTACCGGTTTGGAAGGATAAATTACAGATGAATGTTAAAGGTTTGGAGATCCCCTCAATGACCATCTTAACTAACGACATGTCAATGTCGTTGAAATCGGTAGACTTTTTATTTTTACATGTTTTGACAATATCCATCAGTTCTTTTTCTTCTACTGCCGTAAGAAACATAGAGCACGGATTTCTCTCCACTAAATTCTCAGGAGTTTCTCCAGATGTCCCTGAATCGGGGATTTGTTTAGCCAGGTCTGGTCCAATATTTACAAAAAAATTATTAAAACTATTAGCTATATCTTCCATATTGTAATTTTCCTTATCCTTATCAATAAAATACTTCGGGTAATTTGTTCTCCCCGGACCATTTCTGATAATGCTATTAAGTATGCTCCATATTCTTTTTATATTGTCTTTATTGTCATCTAATTTCTTCTTATAATAATCTTTCTTGCTTTCTCTTATGATGTAAGTTAATTTATTTTTATACTTTTTATATTTATTTTCTGTATCTTTAGTTCTCTCTCTTATAAAATCTCTGTATAGGGCATTTTTTTTTTACAAGCATTTTGTAATCCCTTTGTAATCCATGGACATTTAGTATAGTTTGATTTTCTATTATATTCTTTAATTGGACAATTTTTATCATATAATGACAAATATTGCAATAAATGTTTCATAAGCACTATCAATGTCTCTTTTTTGGTATATTATATCCCAGTTTTGTGCCAATAGATCCTTTTTTAGTGCATTGATAGCTTCCTCCGATCTCACTCGTCTATATTCTATTAATTTATGGAGGCCCAGAATGATTTCTGCAGCAAGAGTGATAGTTTCAAGCGAAACACAACGTGCTGGGGTAACTCAGCAGGTCAGGCAGTATCGCTGGAGAACACGGATAGGTGACGTTTCAGGTTGGGACCCTTCTTCGGGACTGTTTGCAGGGGAGGAGTGGTCGGGGGGAAAGCAGGAAGAGAGGAGGGGCAGGACAAAGCAAGGACAAGGCCGGGAATAGGTGAGGTGGGTTTTTGTAATGACAAGACAAAGGCCAGAGACGAGAAAACAGGTTTGAGCCAAAAGGACAAAGACGTGAATTGTAAAGCTGGAGGAAGGAAAAGTCACAAATTGTGAAGCTGGAGGAGGGAATGTCGGCGGAGGGTGGAGGGGGGGGGGGGGGGGGGGGGGGGCAGGGGTAGTGAAGAAACTGGTGCAGTTAGCAAGATGGGGAGGGGAATGGGGAGGGGAATGGGGAGGTTGCAGAAGTTGCCTATAATTGGAGAATTCAATGTTCATATTTTATGATGCTTTTAAGTGCCTCGTAAATATTTTACTACGTTCAGCCTATTTAATAAAGCAAGCCGTTGTTGCTACTTATTTAGGTTTTGGACACTTTAAAATTCTAGAGTTTAAATTCCTTTCCTTTAACCAGAAACAGATTGACAGTTCAGGTTGAACTGCCAGGTTTGTCTTGCTCACTCGATCCATAACATGTCATTGTTAAAATGGACAAAAGATTTAACAAATAAACCCCCGGAATTTCAAGTATTCTGCTTCTTCAGCATCATATCGATCTACAGATGTGCCGTAGAAAGTATACCGACGGGTGGCATCACACCTTGGTTTGGGGACAGTTCTGCCCAAGACCGCAAGAAATTGCACAGAGTTGCTTGGTCGATGTAGCCCAGACCATCACATAGTCCAGACACCGCACCACTGACTCCACTACATAGGGGGCAGCACAGCGGTACAGCTGCTGCCTGAAGGGCCTGTCCCACTGTACGAGGTAATTCAAGAACTCTCCCGAGTTTTTAAAAAATCAAACTCGTGGTAAGCACGTAGAATGTATGTCGGAGCTCGGCATGTCTCTTAGCGGCTCGTAACGCTAACGGCAGGTACTCGGGAAACGCGGTAAGCTCGTGAAGATTTTTCAACATGTTGAAAAATGTCCACGAGAGCCCCGAGTACCTACGAGCGGCCATTACCGTAATTCTCCGAGTTCGAATCAGGGCAAACTCGGGAGAACTCTTGAATTAGCTCGTATAATGGGGCAGCCCCATTACAGCCCCAGAGACCCAGGATCGAACCTAACTACAGGTGCTGTCTGTGCGGAGTTGGTCTTGGTGCTCCGGTTTCCTCCCACGCCCCAAAGACGTACAGGTTTTCCAGGTTGATTGGCTTCAGTAAAAATTGTCAGCTTGTCCCTAGTGTGTAGCATAGTATTAGCGTACGGGGATCGCTGGTCGGACTCGGTGGGCCGAAGGGCCTGCTTCCACGCTGTATCTCTAAACCAGACTGAACTAAATCACGCTGCCTCGGAAAAGCATCCAACATCATCAAAGATTTGTCCTACCCCAATCATTCCTTCTTCTCTCTGCTCCCGTCCGACAGAAGTCTAGAAGTTGCAGAGCGCGCACACCAGGCTCAGGAATAGCTCCTTCCCCTCTGTTATCAGCCTTCCATAAGCTAGTGCACTGTCCGATTCACCTCTACTCCATTGTGGACATTGAACTTTGTCCATGAAACTGACGCGTGACAGTGCTGAGAACCTCTGCTCAAGCTATTGTGCTTGAGTTTGAACTGATTGTATCTATGTGTGGTACAGGAGCCTGTAACGTCCATGTTCAGGAACAGCTTCTTCCCTGCAGCCATCAGGCTATTAAACACTACAACCTCATAAGCTATGAACTACAATAGACTATTATTATTATTATTATTATTATTATTATTATTATTATTATTATTATTATTATTATTATTATTATTATTATTATTATTATTATTATTATTATTATTTTTGCACTGTTATTGGTTGTTCTTTTTGTTTCTGAGTTTTTCTTGTATTATTTATTATGTTTACATATTCTGCTGTGCTGCAGCAAGTAAGAATGTTATTGTTCTATCTGGGACATATGACGATAGAACACTCTTGATGCTATATCTGATATGTTTGGATAGCTTGCAAAAGAAAGCTTTCCACAGTACCTCAGTACATGTGACAATAATCAGCCTAAACTGAATCCTCTTCCTCCACCACCAGAATGCTAGAGTATGTTTAAGCACGGACAGACTGCAGGATGTGTTCAAGGCTACTTTAGTAGGACGTCGATAGCTTTGCACAGGACTAGGCCACGGGATACATAGGAACCTTCTTATCACCTCCAAATGTTGTACAATCTTGCTGGGTCAAAATCCAGGGACTTCCTGCCTGAGGGAGCACTTTCAGTCAGTTTAGTTCAGTTTAGAGATACAACATGGAAACAAGCCCTTCCACCCACCGAGTTCACCCAACCAACGATCGCACGTACACTAGTTCCATCCTACACACGAGGGACAATTTACAGAAGCCAATTAACCGACAAATTGTACGTCTTTGGAGTGTGGGAGGAAACCGAAGCACCCAGAGAAAACTCATGCGGTCACAGGGAGAACGTGCAAACTCCATACAAACAGCACCCGTAGTCAGGATCAAAACCCGGTATCTGGCGCTGCGAGGGAACAAGTCCACCACTGTGCTACTGCGCCACCCTTTAGTTTAGATGTACAGCATGGAAACAGTCCCTTCAGCCCACCGTGTCCATGCTAACCATTGATCACCCGTTCACACTAGTTCCATGTTATCCCACTTTCTCATCCACTCCTTACGGACTAGGCTCAATGTTAAAGAGGCCAATTAGCCTACAAACCCGCACATCTTTTTGTGGGATGTGGGAGGTGGGAGGGAACCGGTGCACCCAGAGAAAACCCACATGGTCACAGGGAGCATGTGGGAAGTCTACACAGACAGCAGAAGAGGTCAGGATTCAACCTGGGTCTCCGGCGCAGGGCGGCAGCAGCTCTACCAGCTGTGCCGCTGTGCTGCCCTTTGGAGCATGTGCATTGGTAAAGGTGTCACCTTTGACTGTCCATGTTGAAGATGCCATCACCCCTCATTAAGCAGCACGCTTACTGAAAAGAATAGTGCAAAATAACTGAAAGAACAGGGGGTTAGCATACGTACGATGGGGCAAATGTTGAAGAGCGGAGAAGTTCTTCCAACGTCCTAATCATTCAATATCACCAAAAAATGTGTTTCTTGGTCAAATATGTTTGCAGTGTACCAATCCACCCACAGACCAGCGATGACTTAAAAGTGTGATTCGAAAGTTTACAACAAATACATCAATGTTCATTAAATGCCAGACATACTTTAATACAATTCAAGGTCTTACATAGACTACACTTCTCTAAAATAAAACTAAATAGAATCTTCCCACAAATCTCTCCTATTTGTGATAAATGTCTACATTTAGAGGCTAATTTAACACATACGTTTGCAAACTGTATAAAACTTAAACATTCCTGGACAGATATTTTTGAAATAACTTCAGAAGTTATTAATACAAAACTGGACCCAGACACAAAATTAATAATACTTGGAATATCAGAACAAAGCTTAACACTCACAACAAACCAAAGAAACTTCCTCAATTACAGTATAATAACCGGAAAAAAATTAATATTAAAATTTTGGAAAGGCCCTACAACCCCCACAATTAAAATGTGGATTACGGAAATGTCGGAGACCCTATACTTAGAAAGAATTAGACTTGTCTTAATGGACAAACAAGATCTTTTCCATAAAATTTGGGCTCCATTCATTAACTATCTGAAGGGATAGATTGGCACAGCACGAGGACCCAGCTGAAACTTGAACTCAGGAACAGATGAAAAGCTATACTTTATAACCTACGAACCTATCTCCATTGATGTATCACAGGTAACCCATTCCACCTCCCTTGTTTTTCTGTTGTGTTTTTTTTTTTTTTTGCTTTCTTTTTTATTTGTAACTTTCTACCCTCTTTTTCTCGCTTTCTATAAAAAATAAAAATACTAGAAGCAGAAGTAATTGATAATGGAAAATTTTAATAATGTATGACTGATGTATATGAAAAGTTTTTTTTTACTATAATATGTAACTACATTTTATAATATGTCTACTTCTAATAAATAAATAAATAAATAAAAATAAAAAAAAGTGTGATTCATTGGATTTCTCCGTTAAACTTCAATTCATACAAAAAGCTGCTTTCGCTTGTACCTGAAACATTACTATTTCCTGCAAGATGATTTTGCCATTTAATTTTGCAAACTAAAGATGAAAATCTATCCTGCTTTCACCGAACCGAACCTGGGTCTCTGGTGCTGTCGAGGAGTCACCTAAGTGGGACACGCCCATAAGGCAGTAACTCCACCGCTGCGCCACCGCGCCACCCCGAAAGCCTCTTGTGTCTCGATTGTCACTCTCTGAGCTGTGCCTCTCTGCCGTCCAAATTAGCTGATCAGGAGGGAATTTTCATTGGTCACTTGTACCATAGAAACATAGAAAATAGATGCAGTAGGCCATTCGGCCCTTCGAGCCTGCACCGCCATTCAATATGATCATGGCTGATCATCCAAATCAATATCCCATACCTGCCTTCTCTCCATACCCCCTGATCCCTTTAGCCACAAGGGCCACATCTTACTCCCTCTTAAATCCAGCCAATGAACTGGCCTCAACTACCTTATGTGGCAGAGAATTCCACAGATTCACCACTCTCTGTGTAAAAAATGATTTTCTCATCTCGGTCCTAAAAGACTTCCCTCTTATCCTTAAACTGTGACCCCTTGTTCTGGACTTCCCCCAACATCGGGAACAATCTTCCTGCATCTAGCCTGTCCAACCCCTTAAGAATTTTGTAAGTTTCTATAAGATCCCCCCTCAATCTTCTAAATTCTAGCGAGTACAAGCCGAGTCTATCCAGTCTTTCTTCATATGAAAGTCCTGCTTGTTTCTGGGTGAGTTGTGGGTGATATTTGAGATGGCCAGGGCTGGGGAACAGCTGCCACTGGGCTGATGTGGAATGTGACTCCACAGCAACTCTACCGCTGTGCCACTGTGCCTCCCTAATGGGTCTTAATATGTCGATTCGTTTGAGGATTTGTTGCCTTTGCCCTGAAGCAACTTTGGAATATTTGGCTGCACTAAAAGTGTTTTGGATAAACAGATTAGTGTTGCAGAAGATGCATGTTTCATACCTCATACACCCCATATGTTGCTTGGGCAACATACAACCCAGCAGTACGAAGATGGGTCTCGACCCGAAAAGTCACCCATTCCTTCTCTCCAGAGATGCTGCCTGTCCCGCTGAGTTACTCCAGCATTTTGAGTCCACCAGCAGTATGAATATTGATTTATCTAACTCTAATTTCCCCCCCTCTCTCCATCCCCCTCCCATCACACACCCCCCACCCCCCTCATCCCCCCCTCTCTCCATCCCCCTCCCCCCCACCCAAGCCGTACTAGCTTCAAAGTCATCCCGTTGAGTCTCATTATCTGAACTTATTCACCTAGCCCACAGCCAACAATGGCCTGTTTCCTTTCTCATTGTTACTTTTTTGCATAAGTTTCATTCATTTGTTCCATGTCTATATAATCACAGTTTATATCTCTTGTTTCCTTTCCCCCGACTCTCAGTCTGAAGAAGGGCCTCGACTCGAAATGTCACCTATTCCTTTTGTCCAGAGATGCTGCCTGACCCACTGAGTTACTCCAGCTTTTTGAGTCTATCTTCGGTTCACACCGGCACCTGCAGTTCCTTCCTACACAAGTATTGTTTTGATTGCTCGAGTGTTTTTGGTGCCCAGATCTTTGCAGTCCAAGTCGGAATTCCAGCAGCACTTTCACTTTAAGATCAACAATCATTGTAACCCCTGCTGGCATGGGTTCAAACAGAGCCAATTATTATTAACACTGAGCTCAGAATTAATTCCATTCAAAGCTCTGCGAACTCATTAACTTAGAACTCCTATTCCCAATTGAGATATTTAAATTCAGTTGAACAACAAGTCTAAAGGGGTAAAGTATTTCTTTGGCTGGCCTCGTGTTTGGGTAATTTAAAAACAGGCGCATACTCATTTCAAATCTGTTCACTTAAACATGTAGCCCTCGGGAGGGTTGGTAAATAGAACGTTTAAATCAATGTTTCTACTCGCTGATAGATAGTTCAAACCGTCGATGTTAACAGCGAAACAAAGGACGACACTGGCAGGAAATCTGAAGCAATGAAAGTGGCCTTTATGGGAAATATTCTTGCTTCTCAACTCAAATGCCGACTGACCCGCTACGCAATTCTAGCACTTTTTACTTTTATTGCTGATTGTTTCTTAACTGGTGGCGCAGCGGTAGAGTTGCTGCCTTACAGCGCCAGAGACCCGGGTTCGATCCTGACTATGGGTGTTGCCTCAGGGAATTTGTACCCAGTGGCGGACTGGCCAGGGTGTCAGCTTGCCCGATGGCAAGTGGGCCCCCTATATCAAGTGGGCCCCTGATGAAGTGGGCCCCCTTTGTCTCCTGGCAACCAATATTTTTAGACCCAGTCCGCTACTGTTTGTACCTTCTTCCTGGATTTTCTCCGGGTACTCCGGTTTCCTCCCACACTCCAAAAACATGCGGGGTTGTAGGTTAATTGGCCCTTGTACATTGTCCCTAGTGTGCAGGGATAGAGCTGGTGTACGGGCGAGTACTGATCAGACTGGACTCTGTGGGCCAAGTGTCTGTTTCCCCACTGTATCTACAAACTTAATTGTGGTTTGGGACCATCTTACTGAAACCTTCTTGCAATTTGCCTTGGAATAGTTTACTGCATTGAAAGTGCCGCTTAAAAGAGAGAAACCATTTCATGGATAACATCATATTTGGATCTAAAAGTTTCCTTTCCCAACTCATTCTAGAAAATGAAACATACCTTAACAAAGATCTTCTTCAAACTCCTCCTCCCTACATCATTAGGTGTTTCACCTGCCCTCTGAGGACAAAGTATAGGCACCAACCAGGGATGACGTTTTCATTGCCCTTAAAAGAATCAGCAAATATTTCACTTGAGGCTTCAAAGAAAATATAAATCTATACTTGTTGTCTACTTTGGAGTGATATAATGCACAATATTTAGTTTAGTTTAGTTTATTATTGTCACGTATACCGAGGTACAGTGAAAAGCTTTGTATAGTGTGCTATCCAAACAAATCAATACTTTGGGGTACTTTATTTGTCACACGCTTTGAGGTACAGTTTCATTTTTGTATGCAGTACAGTGCAAGTATCACTGAGCATAAGAACTTCGATGGGGTGGGAGATTGCAACCTCCCCTGTTTCGACGAATGCAATCAACCTGGCGTGCACAATTAAGTAAAATCAAATAGAACAAGTTGTCCCACAACTTTAGGCTGTGCACGCCATACGCAAGATGAAGAAGTAGAAGAAGAACTTAGATATAAGGCATCGCAGATACAGTTCAAATGTATAGCCGTAGTACACTAATACAGTGTACAATGTTGCCAGTTTGGCACCATTTTCAATATACCCTGCATAAATACACAGTTCAATATAGAGCAAAAGGGAAGATACAGAATGCAGAATATAGTCCTCAGCATTGTAGTGCATCAGTTCAAAAAACAAAGCCCAATGTCCTCAATGGGCTAAATAGAATAGAATAGAATAGTAAGATTAAACGAGAACTTACCAGTTTGAGGTTTGATCTGTATTTTATGAGGAGTTACGATGAGGGATTACGTGAAGAACCCGCTCAGTGCGCAGGCGCGGCATACTTCCAAGCAGCGGTGTGGAATCACAGATAGACACAGTTATTTGAAGTAAACATAGTAAAGATAAGGAGACATCAATTTATTAGTTTGATCCATATAATGAGGGTGGGAGCGGAGGGCACGTAATCCCTCATCGTAACTCCTCATAAAATACAGATCAAACTTCAAACTGGTAAGTTCTCGTTTAATCTTACTATTTTACTTCGGAGTCACGTGAGTGACTACGTGAAGATTTCAAAGCTCTGTGATTTCA
Source organism: Amblyraja radiata (assembly GCF_010909765.2). Lineage (NCBI taxonomy): Eukaryota > Metazoa > Chordata > Chondrichthyes > Rajiformes > Rajidae > Amblyraja > Amblyraja radiata. The sequence goes on along the minus strand of NC_045982.1, from coordinate 6,460,760 downwards.
AACCGTGTAACAGTTTCATTTCACTCACTGCCGAAGTTCTTGAGGGAGGAAGTGTTATCGTAATCAACCAATGAGTCTATTTGTAGAAAAACACAATGGTATTTTTTAAACAATAACAACAAAGAATTTAAGTTGCTCCCCTGGGCTTAAATTAAATATTTGCAGTTCGTAAATCTTTACTGCAAATAAACCAGGTTTTGCCAACGGCTTATTATAAAATTTCTGAACGGTCTTTCCCCCCCCCACCATCCTGCTGAAGCCAGGATGTGGTCTATAGGCATGTCCATTCTTTAGCCGTCGACATGGATGCTGTCCTGGTGGAATAAAATTTGTACATGTTAGTGTTTATCCCAGCAGTTTCTAGCACCTGCTTGAGCCATCTCGCAATGGTTTGGCTCGTCACCCGACCATAAGGTTTTTGTGACTGACCCACAAGGCTTTTCATCTCCCTTGAATATTTTGGTTGTGTCTATGTAGGATAGTAGGTGGGTCATGGCACATAACCGTGGTTCTGGTGGGTAAGCCACGACTGGATTAGGTGTTCCTGGTCTGCTCTGTTTGATCAGTCGCTGGATAACGACAGATCTGGTCTGGAGCTGTGACCATGTTGTCCAGTCGCAATAGGTGTAGTGACTGGACCCTCTGAGCAGATACAAGTGCCATCAACATGAGCGTCTTTAGTGTAGCTTGCTCGAGGCCGGGGGATCTGGCTGGTGGCCATTCCCTGAGATATGTCAGGACCACACTGATATCCCAAATATGGGTATATCTGGGCTTAGGGCTTGATATTGTAAATGCCCTTCATCAGTTTTACCACCAGTGGATGGGATCCCATCGCCTGTTGTCCTGGCGCTGGTTTGAGATAAGCAGAAAGAGCACTCTGCGCTGTGTTGATGGCACTGTAGCTGATCCCTACATCGTGGTGTAGATAGGCCAGGAACTCCAGTATGTTGGTGGCTGTGGCTGTTGCGTATGTTGTCCCTGTTTCCTGGCAGTACTTCTCCCTTTTTTGATGCTGGTTAAGTACTGCCTCTTGGTGGATGTTCGAAGGGATGCCGACATGGTGGTGATGGTTTGTTTGGACAATCCCAGATCCAGGTAAGGTCTGTTCAAACTTGCAACCCAGGTGTTTAATATTCTCATGGCATGGGTGTTTAGCTTACCTGGTAGGTAAGTAGCTGATAGCCAAATATGTCTTTCGACACACCATTGCCAAATCATGTTGACCAATTTGTCGCATGATAATGATTTTATGCCACCCATATGGTTAATATAAGCCATCACTGTAGTATTTATCAATTTGTAACCGAACATGCAAGTGCTGCATATTAGATACATATGCTTTTAAACCATAAAAGGCGCCCAACATCTCTAGATAGTTAATGCCCAGTGTAAGTAGTAATGATGACTCTAGGTTAGTCCATCTACCACCTGTGCTGGATATGGAGTTAGTCGCTCCCCAGCCTTGAGCACTGGCATCTGTTTGAGTAACTAAAGTAGGGTTAGTGATAAAGATAGGGCTGAAACTATGCCAAACGTTTTCTGCCCACCACTGTAGCTCTGATATTGCTTCAGTGGGTAAGTTCATGACACGATCATAGTGACCTGCTACCATTTCCCCAATTACTCTTGCTACTTGTCGAATAGTTGGTCGCTCGTTGACCATTAAATTGTTGCATGATTGTGCTAATTCAACCATTTTTGCCTTTGGCAAGGTAACAGTCATCTGGACTGAGTTAATTGTGAAGCCCAGGTAGTCTATGATAGTGGATGGCTTCAACTTAGATTTATCTGGATGTAGGACGAACCCCAGAGTTTCGAGGAGCTGTTTTGTAGCTGATACTGCTGCCACAGCCAATTCCATCATTTTCCCTACTATCAGAATATCATCCAGATATGCCATGACAATATGTTTTTGTTTTCTTAGTATTGCCATGGCTGGGTTCAATATTTTGGTGAATAATCTTGGGGCTGAAGTTAGCCCATAGGGCAATGCTTTGTACCATCCAGATAAATTTTAGGTATCTGCGATGATCCTTGTATATGGGTACTAGATAGTAATCATCTTTAAGATAAATGCTTGCCATGAAGTGTCCTTTGGAATTCAGTTGTTTGGCAGTAACATATGTCTCCATTTTGAAATGTATATACTTAACAAATTTGTTTAGTGATGTTAAGTCAATGATGATGCGACAGCCACCATCTTTTTGGTTTTAGTGAATATATTCGATACAAATTCCAAAGGTTCATGTTTGGTCTTTTCGATGACCCCCTTTGTGATAAGTCTCACCAGTTCAGCTTGTCCCTCACGTTCTCTTTGACGGAGGGAGAAATACCCTTTTTCAAATTCCAAGGGTTCATGTTTTGCTTTTTCAATGATACCCTTTGTAACTAGTCTCATCAGTTCAACTTGTCCTTCTCGTCTCTCTTTTACTGAGAGGGAGAATACCCTTTGGGGTAAATGCTGAACTGGTGGCAAGTTACCTGATATAAACTGTTTTAAACTGGTGCAATCTACCTCCTGTTAGTATTAAGCCTCCACCTCCCAAAAGTTGATAGGAACCAGACCCACCTACCTCCATGGTTACGGGTATTTCCTCTGATTCCCTTTGGTCGGACGAGGCTTGCGAGGTGTCTGATGTGGCTTGTTTGTTGGGGGTTGGCGCATTTTCCATGGGGTCCGCTCTGGGCCCTGGTCTAAAAAAGACTTACGGTGAAAGTAAGCGGACCCCGAGCTTTCACCAGTGTTGAATGGCGGATGTTTACTGGTGGATGCGGCGGGGTGCTGCCACTTGGTGGTGTGTGTTTTCAGTTTGCTCGTTTTATACCCTGCCTTCATGAGGCCTTGACTTCATGCGTTTAGGTAGGTCTTTCCCGAAGAGCAGCCTGTCTGGCTCATCGGCTGGTGTTTTACGGTGGCAGGTTTGATGATTTCTTTCCGCAGATTATTAATTTCAAACTGCGTGTTACACAACAACGCGAGTGTATCCATGATTGGTGGTCATCTCGGTGTTGTTTATAGAACGAGCAAACGAAGTGATGCCTGCTGTCAATAGTCGGAGTATCCGCTGCAGCTTTAGCTCGTGGTGCCGGATGGTTGCCCCAATGTGTCCCCAGATTTGGCTGTTCATCGCTGGTACTTTTAGCACAGTTGTCCGGCGCCGTATAGGTATCTAAAGCTTCATTAATCACCTGCTCCTGCAGAGCTCTGTTGGAAAGGTGATTGATACTTGCCGCTAGTTTGGCCTCTAGCGGTTCTCCTGCATGGGGTTTTGACACGTAGCGGCCCACTACACCAAGCAGCTGTTCCTGCTCCTGCACCCCCTGCATACTCCCGAAATCTTCAGCCATAACCCCTTGTTCTGGACCAGCCCAGTCCTGGTCCCCAAAGCTATCCTCTGGAAAGGAGGATGCAATGGACAGTGCAGGAGGCACTGTAGAGGGAGTGCCTGACCTCCCTCTGCAAGAGCTCCCTTCCCGGGGTGCACCTTGCTGGAGCACCTGCTCCAAGAGCCGCTCCATGCGGCTCAGGCGGCTGTCCCTCCCCCTCCTGGGTGGAGAGACGTCCCCGTCCGACGAGTCGGATGCCACCGGCCGGTTGCTCTTCCGTTTGGCTTTGCCTCCAGCCCGCTGTTCAGGCGTTAGCGGAGCTGGACTCGGCTCGGTGTCGGGGATAGCGAAGCGCCCGGATAGCGCTCCTACCGCCTGTTGCTGCCCCCCCTTCTCCTCTTGCGGAGTTGGACGGGGGGCAGATTTCTTCGAAAGTCTTGTCTTGAGTGTGGACATTCTGCAAGAGAAGACAGCCGGCTCTTCTTCGGTAAGGAAAGCCGACTTCTGTTCACTTACCTGACGGTCCGTCTTTGAAATTGCAGCGGGAGCTGTTTGACTTCCGCTGCTGCCGCTGTTGCACTGCTGGCGTAATGTCGCGCCTGCGCACTGAGCGGGTTCTTCACGTAGTCACTCACGTGACTCCGAAGTAAAATAGAATAGTTTAGAATAGAATAGTTTCTTTATTGTCATTGTAACATGAACCATGTACAACGAAATTTAAAAATGTCAGCCAGTCAGTGCACCATTCAAACATTTCTAAAAGCTAACGATACATACAAGGTAAAATATTTAAAAAGATAAACAACTAAAATAAATATCATGAAAATAGCACGCATAAACACCCAACCCTACATCCTTCTGTCGATTTCACAGTGTACCACAGTCCCTTAGTATGTATTGCCCCTGCGTTCCTTGGCGGCTACATTTAGTGCCTTTATAGCAGTGGGGTAAAAACTGTTTTTAAGTCTGTTTGTCCTTGTCCTTGTAGATCTGTACCGTCTGCCTGACGGCAACAGTTCAAACAGGGAGTGTCCGGGGTGGGAAATGTCCTTTATAATACTCTGGGATTTTTTGATGCAGCGGGAACTGTGTAAGTCCTCCAAGGTAAGGAGAGGGCAGCCGACAATCCTCTGGGCGTTGGCAATGGCCCTCTGGAGCGCTTTCCTCTGAGCAACCTCAGGAAGTGCAGTCTCTGCTGGACCTTTTTCAGCAGCGCAGAGGTGTTCACGCTCCACGTCAGGTCCTCCTCAATATGGATTCCCAGGAAGCGGAAATCCGCCACCCTCTCCACACAGACTATATATGATTACAAGTGTAGGAAAGAACTGCAGATGCTGGTTTATACCGAAGACACAAAAAGCTGGAGTAATTCAGCGGGTCAGGTAGCATCTCTGGAGTAAAGGAATATGTAACGTTATAGGATGAGACTTCTTTGGGTCTGAAGAAGGGTCTCGACTCGAAACGTCACCTATTCCTTTTCTCCATATATGATTACAATCAAGCCATCTACAGTGTACAGATACGGGGCAAAGGGAATAATGTTTAGTGCAAGATAAAGTCCAGTAAAGTCCGATTAAAGAAAGTCCAAAAGTCTCCAATGAGGTCAATGATAGGTCAGGACAGCTCTCTAGTTGATGATAGGATGGTTCAATTGCCTGATAATAGCTGGGAAGAAACTGTCCTTGAATCTGGAGGTGTGCGTTTTCAGACTTCTGTATCTTTGTTCTTGGTTTCCTGGTCCTCCAAAAATATTCCAAATTAAATTTAAACTGGAATTACCTGAAGGGAGAGGGGAAAAGAGGAAGTGACCAGGGTGAGTTTTCTCTTACTTCAGGTAGCCCCAGCATTCCCTCTCTCTCTATCCCTCCCCACCCAAGTCGTACTAACTTCTAATTTTTGCCCAAGAAATGTTAATTGGATAATAATAATAAAATGTCCTGATTTTGTCCAATTAACAGCTGACAATTATCCCATTCCTTAGCTTGCATCTGAGTAAAATTCATTTCAAAACGCATTTATGGTTTACGATTATTTAAATGGTAAATGTAGCCTCAGAAGCATTTTCTTTTTGCATGTTAAAACCCACCTGACAATCATGGAAGATTTTTCAATTTTAATGATGGCTTTTTCACTTTTAAAACTTTTTATATCACACATTAATAAAGATAAAACATAATGCCTTAGTTTTGATGAAATGCAGTGAGCAAACGCGATAATTCCCGATATTTTCTATCTTTATATCTCCACGGCCAATGTTTGCTAAACACTTCCGCTGTTGTTGCCATTCAGCTCCCTCTTGTCTTTACCTTCGTTTTTCTCTATCTTCTGGACTGTAAAGTAAGATAACTGCCTCACGGTCACCCTGACTGGCACAGTTATTTACAGCTCAAAAACGGGCCGTTTTCGCGGTTTTTAACGGGTGTGAAAGTACGCGTTTCCAGCATCAATAACATGTACCGGAAGAGACGTTTGTACCCCAGTTAAATTTTGCGCCCACGTGGGTGAGGATCTATGATCCAGTGACCCTTTCGTGAAATCACCCTATAGACTGGAGTTACTCCAGTATTTTAGTGCCTTTTCTTCGCTTTAAACCAGCACCTGCAGTTGCTGCTTCCTGTACAACACAACAGTTACACAAAAGGCAACATTGACAAAACTGTTACATGACATTCCAGGCAGGGCCGCCCCTGGTCCCGCCCCTTCCCCCCAGGCCCGCCTATCCGCGACGCCACTCAGCCTAGCCCGCCTTCGCCATTGGTCTAGCGGCCCGACCGTCACCGGGGAGGCCCAACCCCCGCCAGTGTCTCCGCGTTCCAATCGGCGCTACGTCATGGAACATGCCGCGCATTCCGCGCCGGCATCCCCCGGGACTCCTCCCTCCCTCCCTCCCTCCCTCCCTCCCTCTAAAAGGGACAGCGTCCCGGGAAACTCAGCGCCGACTTTTTTAAACCAGCCATAGAGCTGTTTTAAGAAGAAAACACAATTAAAAAGACGATGCCCCTTCCTTCTCTCCAGAGACGCTGCCCGTCCCGCTGACTGAGTTACTGCAGCCTTCGGTTTAAACCAAAGATACTAGAGGAGCTCTATAATCTTTGGTTTAAACCAGCTTTTGCAGTTCCTTCACACACAAAAAAAAAAGTCTGTGCATTTCGCCAGAGCAATACTCAATGACAATGTGGCAAATGCAACAACGGTTGCAGCCAAATTTGTTTGCACTCCCTGCGCATCTTATTTTGTGTAGGAGGGAACTGCTGAAGATAGACGCATAATGCTGGAGTAACTCAGCGGGACGGGCAGCGACTCTGGAGAGGAATGGGTAACGTTTCGGGTCGTGAATCTCCTTGACTTTGCACACTAATATCACGTTCATAAGTTCTAGGAGCAGAATTAGGCCATTCGGCCCATCAAGTCTACTCCACCATTCAATCGTGGCTGATCTATCTTTCTCTTTCAAGTCCATTCTCCTGCCTTCTCCCCATAACCCCTGACACCCATACTAATCAAGAATCTGTCAATATTATCAAAAATATCAATTGACTTGGTCTCCACAGCCTTCTGTAGCTCACAACGAGCACTTCAGAGATAATTGGAGGAGCAGCACCTCATATTTCGCTTGGGTAGTTTACACCCCAGCGGTATGAACATTGACTTCTCCAATTTCAGGTAGTCCTTGCTTTCTCCCTCCTTCCCCTCCCCTTCCCAGCTCTCCCACAGCCCACTGTCTCCGCCTCTTCCTTTCTTCTTCCCACCCCCACATCAGTCTGAAGAAGTGTCTCGACCCAAAACGTCACCTATTCCTTCCCTCCATAGACGCTGCCTCACCCGCTGAGTTTCTCCAGCACTTTTGTCTACCTTCCAATTTTCCAGCATCTGCAGTTCTTTCTTAAACTTTAGAGATGCCAGTCACTAATCTCCAATCTATAGTTTTAGTTTTAGAGATACAGCACAGAAACAGGCCCTTCAACCCACCACATTCACACTGACCATTACTAGTGCTGGGGTCGCCAACTGTCCCGTATTAGCCGGGACATCCTGTATATTGGGCTAAATTGGTTTGTCCCGTACGGGACCGCCCTTGTCCCGTATTTGGCTGCTACTACTTGGGTCGCGAGGACTGTCGGGTCGGAGCGCCGCGTCCAGCCTCACCTCACCAGTCCCGACTTAGTGCAGCCCATGGAGTGCAGCAGCAGCCCCTCGCCAGTAGCCCTGTCCAGCTGTCCGACCTTCGATTACCGCCGACACCACCACCCCTCCTTCTCATGGTCGATCATCGGTTCATGAGTCGGATGGGGTGCCGGAATTTGCGCGCGACGTCCCGCTGGCCAAAACTCCTCAGCTGGCCCGCCGGCTGGGCTTTGTGTGCAGTCCAGCACCTGGGCCAATTCATCATTCACCCAGCCACGGCCGAGCCGGTCAACGAATTGCCATTGGGGGATTTGTCCCGTATTTTGACCTTTTGTCTCTTATTTGGGAGTGAGAACATTGCAAACCCTAACCCACACTGACCAGTACTAGTGCCCCCATGCACTACCATGATCCCACGCACCAGGGACAATTTACAGAAGCCAATTAACCTACAAACCTGTACGTCTTTGGAGTGTGGGAGGAAACCGGAGCACTCTGAGAAAACCCACGGGGAGAACGTACAAACTCCATACAGACAGCACCAAAGATCTTAGAGCAGATCTTTGGACAGCACCTGTAGTCAGGATAAGACCCGGGTCCCTGGCGCTGTAATGCAGCAACTCCACCGCTGCGCCACCGTGACTCTCAGCTGAGGAGCTGCAGTTGTTGGTTCACCAAAGAGAGTCAAGGCCACCAACCCAGACCCCGAACCAAAACATCATTTATCCATGTTCTCCTGAGATGCTGCTGCCCGCTGAGTTACCCCAACACTTTGTGCCTTTTTATACTGCGTTGTCTATTGGAGCGGAGGCAAGTCTCATCCCCCAAAGGACTGCCAAGGAAGAAGGTTATCCATTGATGCCACGTCCCACTTTGGAATCAAGTCTAGTCATGCAGCACAGAAACAGGCCCATCGGCCCTACTCGTCCCATGCAGACCATGCTGCCCCATCTAAGCTGGCCCTATTTGCCTGCGTTTAACCCATATCCCTCTCAGCATTTCCTATTCATGCACCTGTATTTTAAATGTTGTTTATATACCTGCCTCAACTATCTCCTTCCAGATACCCACCACCCTCTGAGTGGAAAAGTTACCCCTCAGCTTCCTACTAAGTCTTTTCCCTCTCGCCTTAAATCTATGTCCTCCAGATATCCATTTACTCCAGAGATGCTGCCTGACCCACTGAGTTACTCCAGCACTTTGCGTTTTGCCCCCTAGTTCTATAGTCCCCTATCTTGGGGGGGAAATACTCTGTGCATTCGCCCTACGTATTCCCCTCATGATTTTATACATCTCCATAAGTTCACCCCCTCAGCGTTCTGAGCTCCAAGGAATACATTTCTAGCCTGCTCAACCTGCCCTAATAGCTCAGGCGCTCGAGTCCTGGCAAACTCATCGTAAAGAGCGACACAACGTGCTGGGGTAACTCAGCGAGACAGGCAGCATCACTGCCGAATTAGGATGGGTGACGCTTCAGGTCAGGACTCTTCTTCAGACTCTAAATCATCGTAAATCTTCTCTGACTTGCTTGTTTTCACACTAGTGTGAGATCTCACAAGGCCGATGAGGCAAGTGTGGCGACAACAGATTTTACCGCATGTGGGATTGAAGTCAGTTTATTTTTTTGTTGCGCGAAAAGCTTTTTGTTGCGTGCTAACCAGTCAGCAGAAAGACAATGCATGATTACAATCGAGCCATTTACAGTGTGTAGATACATGATTGAGGGGGGATCTTATAGAAACTCACAAAATTCTTAAGGGGTTGGACAGGCTAGATGCAGGAAGATTGTTCCCGATGTTGGGGAAGTCCAGAACAAGGGGTCACAGTTTGAGGATAAGGGGGAAGTCTTTAAGGACCGAGATGAGAAAAAAAATTCACACAGAGAGTGGTGAATCTGTGGCATTCTCTGCCACAGAGGGTGGTTGAGGCCAGTTCATTGGCTATATTTAAGAGGGAGTTAGATGTGGCCCTTGTGGCTAAAGGGATCAGGGGGTATGGAGAGAAGGCAGGTACAGGATACTGAGTTGGATGATCAGCCATGATCATATTGAATGGCGGTGCAGGCTCGAAGGGCCGAATGGCCTACTCCTGCACCTATTTTCTATGTTTCTATGATAAGGGAATAATGTTTAGTGCAAGGTAAAGACAGCAAAGTCTGATCAAGGATAGTCCGAGGGTCACCAAAGAGGTAGATTTTTTTAATTAATACAGCGCGGAAACAGGCCCTTCGGTCTAGAGATGCTGCCTGTCCCACTGAGTTACTCCAGCATTTTGTGTCTATCTTTGGTTTGAATCAGCATCTGCAGTTCCGTCATACACATGCTGTCTGACCCGCTGAATTACTCCAGCTTTTTGTGTCACAGTGGTGGAGTTGCTGCCTTGCAGTGCCGGAGACCCGGGTTTGATCCCGACTATGGTTGCTGCCTCTACAGAGTTTGTACATTCTCCCCGTGACAGCGTGGGTTTTCTCCAAGATCTTCGTTGTCCTCCCACACTCCAAAGACGTGCAAGTTTGTAGGTTCATTGGCTTGGTATAAGTATAAAATTGTATATGATTGTGTTAATGTGCAGGGATCACTGGTTGGTGGGGACTCAGTGGGCCGAAGGGCCTGTTTGCGCGCTGTATCTCTAAACTAAAACTAAATCTTCTGTCTGTTTCTGGAGTTTGGCCGCACACAAATTGGAGGAACCTCACCTCACATTCTGGCTCAAAACATATATATGTTCAGGATGGTACACAAAATTGCTGGGGAAACTCAGCGGGTGCAGCAGCATCTATGGAGCGAAGGAAATAGGCGACGTTTCGGGCCGAAACCCTTCCTCAGACGGGTTTCTTCCTTTCTCAGCGACATATATGTTCAGCACAGGACATGTGGACGTAGTTCATACTGAACTTTGAGTAATATTTTTTTGTTTTCTAAATTCCTCTGAAGTCATTTATTTAACCTAATATTTGAATATTATTGAAACCAAAATGAATTCATCTCATGGATGTGGAATGTCTACCTTTCATCCCTCCCTCCCCCCCCCCCCCCTTTAAATCACATCATATTAAAATGTAAATATTCATTTAAAAAAATTGCAATGAGTAAACACGCCCAGACCACAAATCTTTCTTCCTTTTGTAATCATTGGAGACCATATTTGGGTGTTAATAGTTTTCAATCCATGTTCGTGAACATCGATCTTTATAATGTACTTCTGGATGTTAGGTGCTTGAAGGCTCTTTCTCAGAGATTCTGGAATGTCCCTGCTTTGTCACCATCTTGTGTTCTTCTTCTTGCGTATGGCGTGCACAGCCTAAAGTTGTAGGCCAACTTGTTCTATTTGATCTTATTTGATTGTGCACGCCGGGTTGATTGCATTCGTAGAAACATGGTGGAAGGTTGCAATCTCCCACCCCATCTTGTGTACTGAAGGGAATCAAAAGGGGAAAGTTTAAAATAAATTTCTGTGTCACATTTTCCCATTGTATCAAATTTGACAATTCCTTTAACTTTTCATTTCATTTTTGAAGGCAAATTGAAAATATAAGCATTTTATTTTATTGCGTGCCACATATTTCATTATATTTATTCTTCTACGTATTCAATGCTTCAATGGTTCAATTGTCCTTTATTGTCACATGTGTACTGCACAGTGAAATTGTGTACTGCACAATGTTTTGGCGGCATTTACAAAAAAGTCAACCGTCTGGTCCACGCCCTCAATGTACTGGTGTGGCTCCAAACCCAGGCGCTGCTGCAGGGCCTCCTCTGTCGCCCTCGACCGGCTCCGCCCGCCAATCGACGTCCCTCTCCTCGCCCGACCGCCTCTGTGTCCCATGACCGCCTCCTGCAGCTGACATGAAGGCGCTGGAGACATGACCCCAGTTCTTCCCCTTGCCGGACCACTCCTCGGGTCAGTCGGCACCAGTATTCCAGTTGACCGGAGTGATGTGTGGACTTTGGAGATCGTATTAGATAACTGGCATTCTACATTGGCCATTGTGCTTCAATTTCTCCAGGGCTGGTACATTGGAGTCAAAACTTAATTTCAATTTGAAACTGATGCATTGCAAAGGGTGGCACGGTGGCACAGCATAAGAGCCGCTGCCTTACAGCACCAGAGACCCAGGTTCGATCCCGACTACGGGTGCTGTCTGTACGGAGTTTGCACGTTCTCCCAGTGACTGCGTGGGTTTCACTGGGTGCTCTGGTTTCCTCACACACTCCAAAGACAGTCATATTGTTATCAGTTTTTGTGCAGCACAGTGGAGCAGCGTTGTAGTTGCTGCCTTACAGCGCCAGAGACCCAGGTTCGATCCCGACCACGGGCGCTGCCTGTACGGAGTTTGTCCGTTCTCCCTGTAACCTCGTGGGTTTTCTCTGGGTGCTCCGGTTTCCTCCCCCATCCCAAAGACGTGCAGGCTTGCAGGTCAATTGGTCTCTGAATATATTGTCCCTCAAGTGTGGAGAATGGATGCAAATGTACAATAACATAGAACTGAGGAGAATGGGTATCATGAGACATTTAAGAAGGAACTGCAGATGCTGGAAAATCGAAGGTAGACAAAAATGCTGGGGAAGCTCAGCGGGTGAGGCAGCATCAATGGAGCGAAGGAAATAGGCAACGTTTCGGGTCGAGAGGTTGGCTGGATCTAACGAGATCGCTGGATACCCAGACTCGGTGGGCCGAAGGTTCTGTTTCCACCCTGTATCACTAAACTAAAGTAAAAGCCTATTAAGAGAGAGAAGTGACCATTCATATGAAGCCAGCATTTTTTTTTTCACATTTTTCACTAAATCCACAGTCAAAGCAAAGCATACACAGACATTTGGTAAACAACAAAGATATCACAGCCAAGAATTTGTGGTCAGAATAACAGGTAGGTTGCCAGGGCTTAACATTATAGTAGCAACTACTAGATGCACGTGTTCTGTCAAACACAGCATCCAGACTGATGCCCTAATCCTCACAAGGAAAGGTGCGTTGGAGGCACAGGGAACTGCAGGTGCCGGTTTACAAACAAAAAAAAACACAAAGTGCTGGAGTAACTCAGCCGCTCAGGCAGCATGTTCGGACATGGAAATGCAATGCTCAGTTTAGTTTATTGTTATGTGTACCCAAGGTACAGTGACAAGTGTTTTGTTGCGTGCTAACCAGTTATCAGAAAGACAATACATGATTACAATCAATCCATTTACAATGTATAGATACATGATAAGGCAATAAAATTTAGTGCAAGGTAAAGTCAGCCAAGGTTTGGCCAATGGACATCGATAGTAGTTCAGCACTGCTCTCTGGTTGTGGTTGGGAGATTCAGTTGATGTTTCCGGTTAGGACCCTTCTCAATGTGAGTCAAGAGTCAAGCGTGTTTTATTGCTATATATCCCAAAATGGAACAATGACGTTCGTACGTGCAGCAGCAGCAGCAGCAGCATAACAGGTGTGTAAACGCAGTACATTATAGATAACACAACAAACAAGCGATAAATGAAAAAAAAAATTAGTTTAAAAAAACGTAGCCAAGCCTAAAGCCAATAGTGCAACCCAGACAGTATGTAGTTCGGGCACAAAGTGCTGTAATAACTCAGCGGGTCAGGCAGCATCTCTTGAGAACATGGATAAGTGGTGTTTCGGGTCGGGACCGTTCTTCAGACTGATTGTAGTGGGGGAGAAGAAAGCTGAAAAAGGGGAGAGGCAGGAGGAAGCGTGAAAGGTAATATGTCGGGTCGGGCGGGGTGGGCGGGGTGTGGGGGGGGAGATAGGCAGATGGTTGGAACAAAGGCCAGGGGTAAGAACAGAAGGTGCGAGACAGGTTGAGAGGTTTGCAGAGCTGCGGATTGTGAAGCCAGAGAGAGGAATGAGTGAATGAATTAATTAATTAATACTTTATTGTCATATGTAACGAGTCACCATGAAATTCTTTGTTTTGCATTCCCAAGGTATGCAAAGAGTTGCCACCTAAAGGGCGCCAACAGAGTAGCGGGTAGCGGGGGCAGGGGGTGTGGAGGGTAGAAACAGGAGGGAATCTAGGTGGGGCACAGGGGAGCGAAGGGGGGGAGGGGATGGTGGGGTGGAGAGGGGGGGAGTGTGAGGGAGAAACAGGGGGGGGGGGGGAAGAGCGCAGGGGGAAGGAGATTTGGCTGGGGGATTAGTCAGAGGTTACAACTTTGGAGGATTCAATGTTGGGAGTTTAGTTCGAGTTCGTAGTGTGTGGTTGTTTTCCTCAGTGTAGCGACAGAATCAGTGATCTAAAAAGAACTTAAGACACTTACAAAGTATTTCTATTGTTAAAATTTTTTGCGACTTATTGGATAAGATGTAACTGAGTTTTTTAATGGCACAATAAGCCATTCATTACTGTTTAACAATCTCTTTGGTCTTTACAGTAGAGGTTCATACTCTCAAATAAACATTGATGCACACCATCTGTGGATACCCAGTTTTTTTTCATTTTGCACATAATCTTCCTGCTGTTGTATTCTATGCCACAGCTAATGAAGGCACGTTTCTTCACCTCCCTATCTATCCATGCTGCAAACTTCAGGGCTCACCGGACTTGTACACCGAGGTCCCATTGTTGATCGACGCACACTGCTGGAGGAACTCAGCGGGTCGGGCAGCATCCCTGGAGAAAAGGAATAGGTGACGTTTCGGGTCGAGACCCTTCTTCAGACTGAGAGTCGGGTGAGAGGGAGACTAGAGGTATGAAAAGGTACAGAACTGATCAGAGAAGGCGCAGATGGCTGAAGAGCCCACAATGGTCCATTGTTGGCTGAGGAGGATGTGATAACGAAGGGATAAGAGCAGTAAAACGAGCAGGGCGTGGGGTAGGGGTGGAGAGAGAGGGATTGCACGGGTGACTTGAAATTAGAGAAACTAATATTCTTATTCCTCTCGTGAGGCAGTTTATCAAACAGTACTTTATCAAGTGCTTTCTTCTGCAGTTGTATAGGGCTCTGGTGAGACCACATCTGGAGTATTGTGTACAGTTTTGGTCTCCTAATTTGAGGAAGGACATCCTTGTGATTGAAGCAGTGCAGTGTAGGTTCACAAGATTGATCCCTGGGATGGCGGGACTGTCATATGAGGAAAGATTGAAAAGACTAGGCTTGTATTCACTGGAGTCTAGAAGGATGAGGGGGAGGGGATCTTATAGAAATATATAAAATTATAAAAGGACTGGACAAGCTAGATGCAGGAAAAATGTTTCCAATTTTGGGCGAGTCCAGAACTAGGGGCCACAGTCTTAGAATAAAGGGGAAGCCATTTAAGACTGAGGTGAGAACAAACTTTTTCACCCAGAGAGTTGTGAATTTATGGAATTCCCTGCCACAGAGGGCAGTGGATGCCAAGTCACTGGATGGATTTAAGAGAGAGTTAGATAGAGCTCTAGTGGCTAATAGAGTTAAGGGATATGGGGAGAAGGCAGGCACGGGTTATTGATAGGGTTAGATCAGCCGTGATCACAATGAATGGCGGTGCTGGCTCGAAGGGCCGAATGGCCTCCTCCTGCACCTATTTTCTATGTTTCTGTCAATCCATTCAAGTTACACCCATTCACTAGTTAGATTTGAGATACAGCATGGAAACTGGCCCTTTGGCCCATCGAGGCATGCTGACCATCGATCACCCGTTCACATGAATTATACACGATCCCACTTTCCTTTCCACTCCCTGCACCATTAGGGCACGTTTTCACAGAGGCCAATTAACCTACAAACCCGCACGTCCCTTCACTGAACCTCGGTACACGTGACAACTGAACTGAACGTCTTTGGGATGTGGGAGGAAACCGGAGCACCCGGAGGAAACCTACGTGGTCACAGGGAGAACGTGCAAACTCCACACAAACAGCACCCAAGGTCCGTATCAAAACCGGGCCCGCTGGCGTTGTGAGGCAGCAGCTCTACCGACTGCGTCAGTCATCTCATTAAAACATTCAGTCTGCTTCATTAGTTGTGACTTCCACTTCACAAATCTAAGTGAGTTTTTCTCATCAGCTGAAATTTTTCAGGATGTTCAGCCACTCTAGCCATAATTATCCAACAACAGACGTTTGAGTAATTGGTTTGTAATGATGCGGATTCTGTCACTATTCTTTCCCAACTTGAAGAAAGTCAAGCACAACTTTATCAATCTACTCAAATGGTTCTTCAAGATAGAGTTGCTTTTAGTTTCTCGTTTCAGAGATATCGCTTGGTAATACGTTCAAGAAGGAACTGCAGATGCTGGAAAATCGAAGGTAAGACAAAATTGCTGGAGAAACTCAGCGGGTGCGGCAGCATCTATGGAGCGAAGGAAATAGGCAACGTTTCGGGACGAAACGTTGCCTATTTCCTTCGCTCCATAGATGCTGCCGCACCCGCTGAGTTTCTCCAGCAATTTTGTCTACCAGCGTGGTCCACTTTGTCCACTCCGACAACGATCGCCTGCATGCTCGTTCGTTCCATCCGGCACTCTGGGGACAATTTACGGAAGCCAGTTAACCAACAAACCCGCGCACCTTTGTGTTGTGGGAAGGAACCGGAGCTCCCGGAGAAAACCCACGCGGTCACAGGGAGAATGTACAAACTGCCTACAGACAGCACCTGTAGTCAGTATCAAACCCGGGTCTCTGGCGCTGTGAGGCAGCAACTCTACCGCTGCCTTTTGAAGGGTCGTCACTGATGTGTTGTTGGAAATACAGAAAACAATTTTCATCCGCACAGCACCACAGATAGGTAAAGACAGTGGGAAAATAATTTATTTTGGGCGTAATGTAAGGTTCAAATACATCTTTGGCACAGTGAGCGGTATCCCCCCCCCCCCCCCGCCACGGGTACCATGTAATCCCGTGCTACCTGCTCCATGGTCGGATAGTCGGCGACTAAACCGTCTCCCCCACCTGGTTTGCCAGGTGAGGAGGGGGCTGTGGACCCCCAGCAGGAACAAAAACAAGACCTGTCAAAGGGCGGACGAGCTTCTAGCGAGCCAACGGCCATCCACAATTCAGTAGAAGTTGCGATCACTGTCGTACACAGCATTGTAAGGAATAGAAACATAGACAATAGGTGCAGGGGTAGGCCATTCGGCCCTTCGAGCCTGCACCTCCATTCAATATGATCATGGCTGATCATCCAACTCAGTATCCCGTACCTGCCTTCTCTCCATACCCTCTGATCCCCTTAGCCACAAGGGCCACATCTAACTCCCTCTTAAATATAGCCAATGAACTGGCCTCGACTATCCTCTGTGGCAGGGAGTTCCAGAGATTCACCACTCTCTGTGTGAAAAAAGTTCTTCTCATCTCGGTTTTAAAGGATTTCCCCCTTATCCTTAAGCTGTGACCCCTTGTCCTGGACTTCCCCAACATCGGGGGCAATCTTCCTGCATCTAGCCTGTCCAACCCCTTAAGAATTTTGTAAGTTTCTATAAGATCCCCTCTCAATCTCCTAAATTCTAGAGAGTATAAACCAAGTCTATCCAGTCTTTCTTCATAAGACAGTCCTGACATCCCAGGAATCAGTCTGGTGAACCTTCTCTGCACTCCCTCTATGGCAATAATGTCCTTCCTCAGATTTGGAGACCAAAACTGTACGCAATACTCCAGGTGTGGTCTCACCAAGACCCTGTACAACTGCAGTAGAACCTCCCTGCTCCTATACTCAAATCCTTTTGCTATGAAAGCTAACATACCATTCGCTTTCTTCACTGCCTGCTGCACCTGCATGCCCACTTTCATGATGGTAAAGCACACACACACCAAAATCCTATACTTCCAGAAGTCCGCAGGAACTGGAGGACAGAGATGTGTGGTGCGTCCGTCACCGTTCCCGTCGGTAACCAGCACCACTGCGTCGCTAATGTTTTCAGCGATGATGAGGAGGATGTACTGATTTGAAACAAAGGCCTGCAGATGCTGGTTTATACCAAAGACAGACACAAAGTTCCGGAGTAACTCGGCGGGTCAGGCAGCATCTCTGGAGAACAATGGATGAGTGAGGTTTTCGTTTGGGACCCTTCGTTTACAGACGGAAGAAAGGTCCCGATCCGAAACGTCACCCATCCTTCAGATGCTGCCTGATCCGCTGAGTTACTCCGGAGCTCTGCGTCTATCCCTGGATGTTCTATTTAATTCCACTTTGAAGTTTGAGCGTGTAAGTGAGGCACAGATTCTAAACGCAAGGCAGATGCCATGCAATACAGTCAGATGGAAGCCAATCCTTGGCCCTAATTCCGTCCTATACCTATTTCAATATAGGAAAGTGTTTTTGCGTCAT
Organism: Amblyraja radiata; assembly: GCF_010909765.2. Lineage (NCBI taxonomy): Eukaryota > Metazoa > Chordata > Chondrichthyes > Rajiformes > Rajidae > Amblyraja > Amblyraja radiata. The sequence goes on along the minus strand of NC_045982.1, from coordinate 6,443,058 downwards.
TAAGTAAACATTCTCGTTTAAACCAATATCTCCAAAGAGCAGCAGCTTAAGGGATCATTTGTTTTAAAGACTGAACAGTCGTTTGTAGTATCTGTGATATCTTGCTGCTTACCAAAATGACTCATCTCGTCTACCCCATTTGTGCAAAGCACCAGTACATCCGTGTGCAGGAAGCAACTGCAGATGCTGGTTTACACCGAAGATCATAAGGACATGATATAAGTGATAGGAGTAGAATTAGGCCATTCGGCCCATCAAGTTTTCAAGAGAGAGTTAGATTTAGCTCTTAGGGCTAACGGAATCAAGGGATATGGGGAAAAAGCAGGAACGGGGTACTGATTTTGGATGGTCAGCCATGATCACATTGAATGGCGGTGCTGGCTCGAAGGGCCGCATGGCCTACGCATGCACCTATTGTCTATGTTTTTATGTATCTAAGTCTACTCCGCCATTCAATCATGGCTGATCTCTCTCCCTCCTAACCCCATTCTCCTGCCTTTTCCTCTAACCCCCGACACCTGTACTAATCAAGAATCTATCTATCTCTGCCTTAAAATGTTTTCTATGTTTCTATAGCATATAAAATTATAAAAGGACTGGACACGCTAGATGCAGGAAAAATGTTCCCAATGTTGGGCGAGTCCAGAACCAGGGGCCACAGTCTTAGAATAAAGGGGAAGCCATTTAAGACTGAGGTGAGAAAAAACGTTTTCACCCAGAGAGTTGTGAGTTTATGGAATTCCCTGCCACATCAGGCAGTGGAGGCCAAGTCACTGGATGGATTTAAGAGAGAGTTAGATAGAGCTCTAGGGGAGAAGTGGAGTCAAGGGATATGGGGAGAAGGCAGGCACGGGTCATTGATAGGGGACGATCAGCCATGATCACAATGAATGGCGGTGCTGGCTCGAAGGGCCGAAAGGCCTCCTCCTGCACCTATTTTCTATGTTTCTATGTAAAATGATCCATTAGCTTGGCCTCCACAGCCTTCTGTGGCAAATATTTCCATAGAGGCACCACCCTCTGACTAAAGAAATTCCTCCTCGTCTCCTTCCTAAAGGAACGTCCCCATCAATGAACCAACAATGATGGAAAAACAATGTTTCCAACTAAGACTTGGAGGCAGAATTGCAAGTCCTGCCCTTGCCCTTTCTTCTATGTATTAGGCATTGGAGATTGTTTAAGAAGGAAGGAACTGCAGATGTTGGAAAATCAAAGGTAGACAAAAGTGCTGGAGAAACTCAGCGGGTGCAGCAGCATCTATGGAGCGAAGGAAATAGGCAACGTTGTCCATTTCCTTCGCTCCATAGATGCTGCTGCACCCGCTGAGTTTCTCCAGCCCTTTTGTCTACCAGGCATTGGATAGTTATGGGATTTGTTGTTGAAGAAATTGTAATGATATCAGATCTCCTGCCTCAACAAGCTACTTGCCCGTGGTCCAGTACGCCACCTTCTGTCGAAACAGAAAACACTCCAGTTCATACAGATGGCCGTGATAAGTCTACCCCAACTCAAAAATGTTCATGTCAAGAGACTCAAAATGCTGGAGTAACTCAGCGGGACTGGCAGCATCTCTGGAGTCTACACTGCCACCTTCTTCAGAAGGGTCTTGACCAGAAACATCACCCATTCCTTCTCTCCAGAGATGCTGCCTGTCCCGCTGAGTTACTCGAGCATTTTGGGTCTGTCTTTGATTTCAAGTGAGTTTATTGTCATGTGTCCCTGATAGGACAATGAAATTCTTGCTTTGCTTAGCACACAGAACATAGTAGGCATTTACTACAAAACAGATCAGTGTGTCCATATACCACAATATAAATATATACACACATAAACAAATAAACTGACAAAGTGCAAATAGCAGATAATGGGCCACCAATAATCAGAGTTTTGTCTGAGCCAGGTTTAATAGCCTGATGGCTGTGGGGAAGTAGCTATTCCTGAACCTGGTTGTTGCAGTCTTCAGGCTCCTGTACCTTCTACCTGAAGGTAGCAGGGAGATGAGTGTGTGGCCAGGATGGTGTGGGTCTCTGATGATACTGCCAGCCTTTTTGAGGCAGCGACTGCGATAAATCCCCTCGGTGGAAGGAAGGTCAGAGCCGATGATGGACTGGGCAGTGTTTACTACATTTTGTAGTCTTTTCCTTTCCAGGGCGCTCAAGTTGCCGAACCAAGCCACGATGCAACCGGTCAGCATGCTCTCTACTCTGCACCTGTAGAAGTTAGAGAGAGTCTTCCTTGACAATCCGACTCTCCGTAATCCTCTCGGGAAGTAGAGGCGCTGATGAGCTTTCTTGATAATTGCATTAGTGTTCTCGGACCAGGAAAGATCTTCAGAGATCTTCAGAAACCAGCATTTGCAGTTCCTCCCTACACATGCCAAGAGCCGTACAGCTACATAATGCATAGGTCTGAGTGGGACCATTTCTACAATGTTCAGCACAGTTTGGAAAATGAGACACTTCAGAACAAACCGAGCTCAGAAAGGTCAGAAGGAGCAAATTATTGAAGGGGATTGAATGTAGGTTGGGGCGGCATGGTGACGCAGTGGTAGAGTTGCTGCCTTACAGCGCTTGAGTCCCGGGTTCAATCCTGACCTTGGGAGCTGTCTGCACAGAGTTTGTAACTTCTCCAGTGTGGGAGTGGGTTTTCTCCAGGTGCTCCGGTTTCCTCCCACACTCCAAAGACGTACAGGTTTGTCGGTCAATTGGCTTCAGTAAGTTGTAAAACTTGTCCCTAATTTGTACGATAGTGCTAGTGTATGGCCGATCACTAGCCATCACGGACTCAGTGGGCCGAAGGGCCTGTTGCTGTACTGTACGTTGAAAAGGTCTACATCTGAAAGTGATTGAATTCAGATAATCTGAAAGAATTTTAAAAGTTACTGAGTCTATACGGCTGATTTGAGCAGGTGACCTCATGGTGGAAGGTAAGCTCGTGATTAGTATGGGGCGTCAAGGGTTATTGAGAGGAGGCTGGAGAATGGATTTGAGAGGGAAAAATAGACCAGCTATGATCAAATGGCAGAGTAGACTCGATGGGCCGAATGGCCTACTTCTGCTCCTATGTTTTAGTTTAGAGATACAGTGCAGAAACCGGATCCTTCGGCCCACCGGCTCCGCGCCGACCAGCGATCCCCGCACATTAACACTATCCCACACCCACTAAGGACATTTTTCTAACATTTACCAAGCCAATTAACCTACAAACCTGTACGTCTTTGGAGTGTGGGAGGAAACCGAAGATCTCGGGGAAAACCCACACAGGTCACGGGGAGAACGTACAAAGTCCGTACAGACAGCGCCCGTAGTCGGGATCGAACCCGGGTCTCCGGCGCTGGCTCGCTGTAAGGCAGCAACTCTACCGCTGCGCCACCTTGACCGCCCTTTTATGGTCATAAGGTATGGACCTGATAGTTCAGAGCAATGGCCGCTACTCAAAGTGATGCCCAGATTATTCCAAATCATCATGAACCAGCTGTGTATATTCTGTATAGCATATTTTGTGTTTTCTCACGGGCTTAAGAACGATTCAACAGCCAAAGAATGAAAAAGAACTTCAGGCAAAGAAAACCAAAGAGCACCTCATATGTACATAGCTTCGTAGTTGCTCAAGTTTCCAGCACCTGCAGTCTCTTGTGAAGAAGGGTCCCGATCCGAAACGTCATCTGTCCTTTTTCTCCAGAGATGTTGCATGGGCCCGCTGAGTTACTCCAGCACTTTGTGTGTCGATCTTTGGTATAAACCAGCATCTGCAGTTCTTTGCTGCTGAACTCTTACCTGCTGCAGCTTAACAAGTCCGTTAAGGCAATAGGACTCGGATAAATATATAATAATCAATAATATAATAAATACATAAGAGTAAGATGAAGTAACACAGTGGTTCAAAAGTGAAGTCTGTAGTATAACCAAAAAACAGTCAATAGACAATAGGTGCAGGAGTAGGCCATTCGGCCCTTCGAGCCAGCACCGCCATTCAATGTGATCATGGCTGATCATCCCCAATCAGTACCCCCGTTCCTGCCTTCTCCCCATATCCCCTGACTCCGCTATTTTTAAGAGCCCTTTCTAGCTCTCTCTTGAAAGCATCCAGAGAACCTGCCTCCACAGCCCTCTGAGGCAGAGAATTCCACAGACTCACCACTCTCTGTGAGGAAAAAGTGTTTTCTCGTCTCCGTTCTAAATGGCTTACTCCTTATTCTTAAACTGTGTGTGGCCCCTGGTTCTGGACTCCCCAAACATCGGGAACATGTTTCCTGCCTCTAGCGTGTCCACAGAAGATCAGCATTGTTGTTGTAGTGGATAAGGAATGACCAATCCCTTTTTTGAAATATATGCTGTTAAGCTGAGGTGCAATTGGTGCATGTGACAATACATGTAACTTGAACTTGAACTTAAAACCTTGGTCTCAACATTGCATTTTCTTTACAGGAAGTATATTATTATTCACATGCTTGAATTTCCATCTTTTCTACTTTCTGTTACAAACACTTCAATAAAACAGTGATCTTTTACAAGTCCAAATAAGGTATGCGTGGAGTAAATCGTGCTCTGAAGATAGACACAAAATACTGGAGTAACACAGCGGGTCAGGCAGCATCACTGGCAATAAGGAATAGGTGACGTTTCGGATCGAGCCCCTTCATCAGTTCAGGTCCCGACCTGAAGCATCACCTATTCCTTTTCTCCAGAGATGCTGCCTGACCTGCTGAGTTGCTCCAGCATTTTGTGTCTATCTTCGGTGTAAAGCAGCATCTGCACTTTCTTCTTACACGTAAATCATACACTGAACTCTGCAACCACTGCTGGCATTTACAAGGGGGGGGGGGGGGGATAAGACCTTTCCAAGGGAACAATGAAAGAAATTTCATGCGAAAGAATCCCACCGGATCTTTCCAACTCAATTCTGCCTTTTTGACAAGATTTGCTGATGCCGGTAGAGTTTTGGAGTTCACAAAAAGACCCATTGTTTAGCATGTGTATGGGTCGGAGGCAAGTGTTGCAATATTGCCATAAAATTGTACATGATACGCACAAAATAAGGTCATTTAGTGGCCAGCTCAGTCTCTGCGAACTCAGTCAAGGGGCGATGGAATTAATTCCACACCCCTGTTCTTTCCCCATTTTCCTCCAAAGATTTCTTCTTCAGGTGGGACATAGAGTCATAATGTCATAAGGAATAGCAGTACAATAATTAGGCCATTCAGCCCATCAAGCCTACTCTGCCATTCAATCATGGCTGATCTATCTCTATCTCCTAACCTCATTCACCTGCCTTAGACAAGACAATAGACAATAGGTCTCCCCATAACCTCTGACACCTGTACAAATCAAGAATTTATCTATCTCGGCCTTAAAAATATCCTTGGCCTCTACAGCCTTCTGTGGCAAAGAATTCCACAGCTTCACCACCCTCAGAGTCAGTTGTACAGCTCAGTAACGTGTTTTGACTCACCATGCCAATGCTGGCCATTTTGCCCTCAACGCTAATCCCGTTTACGAGCATTATGTCTTTCTTTCTTTGGAGATCCAGCGTGGAAACAGGTCCCTTGGCACACCGAGTCTACGGCAACCATCAATCACCTGTACACTAGTTCCATATTATCCTAGTTTTGCATCCTACACACTCGGAGCAGTTGTAAAGAAGGATGTTTTCAAGAGAGAGTTAGATTTAGCTCTTAGGACACAGGGAATCAAGGGATATGGGGAAAAAGCCAGAACGGGGTACTGATTTTGGATGATCAGCCATGATCATATTGACATACTCCTGCACCTATTTTTGTTCTTTGTTTCTATGTGTTATCCAGGCAAATCATATTGTACATGAGTACATCATGGAGAGGAAAACAGAAAATAAGCAAAGTGCAGGATATGGCATTACAGCTACAGAGAAAGTGCAGATAAAAGAAAAAGTGCAAGGGCCGCCACAAGGTGGATTGGAAGATCGAGAAATTCATCCCTAGTATGTGGGAGGTCCATTCAAAAGAATGATGGCAATGGGGAAGATGGTACTACCACTAAAAATGTTAGACACTGACACAAAGAATGAGAAAGGGTCAGTGATAATAACACTAAACCTTGCAGGTTAGTGGCGTTTTCTTCTGAAATGGTGCGAAGCTGAATATCACTTTAACTCATTCACCCTTTTAGACGCAGAACATCGAGTGAAACTCAACCGTTTAATGTGGGCGTTAATCCTAACTGAAGCTCGGAGAATGGTACAGTTATGTTCCACTTAATTGCCACATGACATGGTTACTTAAACTTGTGGCAACCCACCAAACCTAATGTAGCAACAAGGAACTGCAGTTGCTGGTTTACAAAAGAAGGCACAGAGTGCTGGAGTAGCTCAGTGGGTCAGAACGCATCTCAGGAGAACATGGATTGGTAACGTTTTCTGCTGGGACCCTTCTTCAGACTGGAAAAGATGAATAGGCGACGTTTCAGGTCAGGACTTCTCCAGTCTGAAGGGTCCTGATCCAAAACATGCCTATCCATGTTCTCCTCAGATGCTGCCTGACCCACTGAGTTACTTCCGCACTTTGCGCAAACTTAACATAGCAGCTTCCTCAACAATTGGTGGTACACACAGCACAGGCCCAATGAATGAACTAATGGAGGAATCACTGATGGCAGCGTGTGAGTTGGAGGTGAGATTGACCAGTGTATCTTATGTCATGTTTCAGATGGCTGAATATGCTGCTTTGGCAGTACAGCCACGGTCCCCATTACCAAGTGAGGTAAAGCCAGAGATGCCCCCACTTGCAATTTCCCCTCCAAGTTGCATATCATCCTGATTTAGAAGTCTATCGAGGTTCCTTCATTGATACTAAGAGTAAATAATGGAATTCCCTACACAACAACAATATGGGAGCATCTTCACTAGAAGGAAGGCACGGAAGGAAGGAAGGAAGGAAGGAAGGAAGGAAGGAAGGAAGGAAGGAAGGAAGGAGGGAGGAGGAAGGGATTCTTTCATCTAATTGAAGCTATTCTTCATTCCTTCGTTCCTTCCTCCTGCCCCTTCGTCCTTCCTGCCGTACTGAATGAAGTCAAAAATGGTCACTTTCTTTAGTTTAGTTTAGTTTAGAGATACAGCATGGAAACAGTCCCTTCAGCCCACCAATTCCGCACCGACCAGCGATCCCTGCACATTAACACTATCTACACACACTGGGGGCAATTTTACACTTATACCAAGCCAATTAACCTACAAACCTGTATGTCTTTGGAGTGTGGAAGGAAGCTGAAAATCTCGGAGAAAGCCCACGTGGTCACGGGGAGAAAGTACAAACTCCACACAGACAGCACCCATAGTCGGGATCGAACCCGGGTCTCTGGCGCTGTAAGTTAGGTTTCAGGTTTAGGTTTATCTATTCCTTGACTCTACCTATTGTACTTCAGTTTGGCTTGATTGTGTTTATGTGTAGTATTAAGCCCCTGTCCCACTTTACCGAGTTACTCACAAACTCTCCCAAGTTTTCCCCTTGATTCGAACTCGGGGAATGTCGGGTAATGTCGGTAGCGAGCTCTTAGGAGCCAGATGGAGTCCGTAGATGTTTCGTAGCGGCTCGTAATGCCAGCCGCAGGAACTCGGGGCATCAGGTAAGTCGGGACGTTTTTTCAACATGTTGAAAAATGTCCACGAGTTAAAACAAATAGCCCCAAGTACCTACGAAAGGCTATTACCGTAATTCTCCGAGTTCGAATCAAGGGGAAAACTCGGGAGAGTTCGTGAATAACTCGGGAAAGTGGGACAGGGCCTTTATCTGATTTGATTGAATAGCACACAAGACAAAGCTATCCCTGTATCTCATCGAGTGTACCAAGGTACAAGGAAAAGCTATGTTTTGTATGCTATCCAATCAAATCAGATAATACTATACACAAATACAATCAAGCCCAAGTCAAGTGCAATAGGTAGAGTGAAGGGAACTATACAGAGTGCTGAATACTGTCCTTAGCATTGTAACGCACCAGTTCCAGAGGCATAGCCCAATGTCTGCAATGTGGTAGAGGATAAACAGACAATACACTATCTTATGGAAGGACCATCAGAAGCCTGAGGAAAACAGAGGAGAAGAAGCTGTTCCTGAGTCTTGCGGTGTGCACATTCAAGCCTCTGTGTCTTCTGCCCAACGGAAACAAGGAGAAGAGGGAATAACCGGGGTGGGTCAAGTGTCTGGTTACGTTGGCTGCTTTTCCAAGGCAGCGGGAAGTTGTATATCTCAGCAAGTTTGTATTTGAGCGCACAGATTCCTCCCGATCACAGTTTGATTATTTAGATTGTCATCTTACTTAAAAAAGGGGCATGTGACTGATTGTTCTCGAGATTAGTTGCCAGATGAACAGTGGTAGAATGGTTCGGGTAGATTAACCTCAGAAACTTTCATAGGAAAATATAATCTGTCCTGGTTTTTGCTCCACTTTTAATGGCACCTCACTGCTTAAAAAAGATCTGATTTATAGTAACAATAATATTATGTTCTTCACACAAAAGTATGAACTGTTCCCTGATCTGCCTAATTACTTCTTGAACGTAAGAGAAAGCTGTTTCTCTGCAGATTAGTGCCGTTCCATAGACTTGGTTGTTCCTTTGCTGGTTCACCCTGTCAAACCTCTCGTCAATCCCACCTCATCCAATTTGCAATTAAGAAGATTAATCTCCACAAATCGAACTGGGGTTTTTGTTTGAGAAAGTTAAAATAAACTTCACTTCAAAGCAACTGTTATATTTGGACAGGTTTGGTTTTTTCAGTGCCTGGGCCGAAACCCAGACCAGACCAAAGGAGGGAAATCTCTTCCAATGTCAACAAGGTCAGTCGAATGTGTTTAAACAATCCAGCTGCTGTAGGCATGTGCCCTACCACACCAAACTGCCTTTAAATTAGCATCAACAATCCTCTCAGAGTTTCCTGGAATCCCCTGCATTTGAAGATTAACCTCTTTGAGTCAAAGTTGGCACTAAAAAAGCAAAAACCACCCAAGCCCTGATAATTTGCATCCCAGTGCATCAATGGAAGTAGCTGTGGAGATTCATTTAATTTAGAAACATAGAAAATAGGTGCAGGAGTAGGCCATTCGGCCCTTCGAGCCTGCACCGCCATTCAATATGATCATGGCTGATCATCCAACTCAGTATCTTGTACCTGCCTTCTCTCCATACCCCCTGATACCTTTAGCCACAAGGGCCACATCTAACTCCCTCTTAAATATAGCCAATGAACTGGCCTCGACTACCTTCTGTGGCAGAGAATTCCAGAGATTTAGTTTAGTTTAGTTTAGATATACCGCGTGGAAGCAGGCCCTTCGGCCCGCCGGGTCCGCGCCGACCAACATTCACCCCGTACACGAGTCCTACGCAACACGCTGCAGACAATTTACAGAAGCCAATTAACCTACAAACCCGCATGTCTTTGGAATGTGGGAGCACAGCGGTAGGCAGAGAACCAGGTTCGATCCTGGCTACGGGTGCTGTCCGTACGGAGTTTGTACGTTCTCCATGTGACCTGCGTGGGTTTTCTCCGGGTGCTCTGGTTTCCTCCCACACTCCAAAGATGTGCAGGTTTGTAGGTTCATTGGCTTGGATAAGTTTGTCCCTAGTGTGTAGGATAGTGCTTGTCAGCGCCGACTCGGTGGGCCTGTTTCCACGCTGATTCCCTAGTCTAAAGTTCAAAGTTACAAAAATAGAAAGATAAAACAGGGAATTGCAGAGAGTTTTCAGTGATGGTTGAATTGAATCAAATTGAATCAGCATCTGCTGTTCCTTGTGTCTCTCGATTATTGTGGTGATAAACATACAGTCATTGAACTTCTTAGAACATCTCTACCTGCCCGTTAGCAGACATTGGAATTAAAGGATGTTCTTTTAGGAAGATGAGGAGAAATTTCTTTCGTCAGAGGATGGTGAATCTATGGAATATATATCCAAGTCAGTGGATATTTTTTAAGGCAGAGATAGATAGATTCTTGATTAGTATGTGTGTCAGGGGTTAAAGCCCTGATCCACAGTACGAGTTCATTCAAGAGATCTCCCCAATTTAAAAAAAAATCAAACTCGTGGTAAGCACGTAGAATGAACGTAGCGGGTACGTCGGAGCTCGGGGACGTGTCTTAGCGGCTCGTAACGCTAACGGCAGGTACTCTGGAAACGCGGTAACCTCGGGAAGATTTTTTAACATGTTGAAAAATGTCCACGAGAGCCCCGAGTACCTGCGAGCGGCCATTACCGTAAATCTCCGAGTTCGAATCAGGGCAAACTCGGGAGAACTCTTGGAATGAACTCGTACAGTGGGACAGGGCTTTTTTTGGGGAGAGGGCAGGTTAGGAGGGAGAGGTAGATCAGCCATGATTGAATGGCGGTGTAGACGTGATGGGCCGAATGGCCTAATTCTGCTCCTATTCCTTATGACCTTCCGTCCTCCCCAGGTTATGATCGCCGGGCGTATGTACAACCCAAGTGACCAGGGTTTGGGAAGACCAGGGGGGTGTGGACCTGTTGGCTGCTGTGGGACTGCTGCATCTCCTTACCTCTGTTCTCTGCCCCATTTCCGACCAGTGAACTGCCCGGGTGACAAACAGTTCCCGGGAAGGGAACTCTCCCGTTACCTGGTGAGGACCCGCAATCCATTCAGAACCGTAATTGAGGTCAGAGAACCAACAGAAGCGATTATGTTATAACCCAAAACATTCAGATAATACCAACATGCATGAAAAATAGCGGGTCCCTCTGGATGTTCTGCTCTGATTTTCTTCTGAAAAGTCATCTGAAACTTATTTCAGTCTAATAGGTTTTGCAGTGTTCATGGTTTGAAGCACAGCTTGCTTCTGTTACCTTCAGGAATGTATGTATTTCAGGCACAAGAACTATTTACTGTATTGGATGAGAGCTTGATGAAAAACAGATTGACTTCAGCACCAGAGTTGAATACAGCAGGTCCTTCTCACTTATAAAAGGCCAAGGTTCCCTCTGTACAGTTTTTTGTTCCCCCCCTGTTGGTCTTCCTTGGTCTCTCTTCATTGCCTTATATGCTTCTAGTCAACTTTCTCCCCACCAGACAAATTTAAACAGCGCGCAAGAGTGAGAGATCACCACTCACCCTTGGAAACGAGTGTGATTTGGGAACGGAGTTTGTGATTTGGGAACAGAATCCAAAGACGGTGACGTCAGTCTTTCCAATATTTAGTAGGAGCAAGATTTTGCCGACTTAGTTCTAGAGTTCATACAAATCGTTAGTCAAGCTAGAGGCAGAGACTCCAGGATGCCTCTAACACTCTGTAAGCTCATAAGTTCCAGGAAAAGAATTAGGCCATTCGGCCCATCAAGTGCACTCCGCCATTCAATCACGGCTGACCTAACTTTCCCTCTCAACCCCAGTCTCCTGCCTTCTCCCCATAACCCCTGACACCCTGAAACGTCATCTGTCCATTTCCTCAACAGATCCGCTGAGTTCCTGCAACATTCTGATATCTGCATTTCATTGTGTCTCCCGTTCATGTTGGATGAGTTGAACCCAATCTTTTGATCTGCCTTCACTGTGCTGTTATTTGGTGAGCCAAGCTCAGCTGATTGCAATCATTTCAGTTGTTGACAATTGCAATCCCAGTCGATGGGGTGGAATACTTTCTGGCAGAAAATCCGACTTTTTCCATCTTTAATCTCACGAACATGAAGCCAACATTCGGTGCCTGATTTCCCCCTTGGTATAACGGTGAGTATGTTCACCTCACTATTATGCTTATCCAGCTAATGCTAATATGTCGGAACGACTTATGCGGGTGTTAAAAAAACATGGGAAAATCCTCCAATCATTTCAATAACCATCTAACATTCGCTCCCAATTCTCACTAAGCTTGTCATTAAATGCATGCCATGAGGGTTCTGTAAAATGTGAATCAGAAGGGAGTCTTTTTCATTTTGGAAGTTTAAAGTACATCTGGAGACCATTGACAAAATAACCCCTCTCCTTAAACATGTTGTCGAACATCCTGCTCTATTACATACACTGCACTGTAAACTTGGAAGGCTGTTTGTTCTGGACACCCTAAGTCAGAAAATCTTTGTACAGCTGCCAGTCAAACTACCGCAAGTTAAAAAAAAAAACAGGAGCGGCTCATTTCTGTGAGTCAAGTTGAAGCCACTCGTTACAGCTCATAAACTCGGAGTGAAAATAAAAAGCGAAAGAAGGAACTACAGATGCTGGATTAAACCGAAGGTAGGCACAAAATGCTGGAGTAACTCGGTGGGTCAGACAGCATCATCTCTGGAGAGAAGGAATGGGTGACGTTTCGGGTCTGAAGAAGGGTCTCGACCTGAAACGTCACCCATTCCTTCTCTCCAGAGATGCAGCCTGTCCCGCTGAGTTACTCCAGCATTTTGTGAAAATAAAAGGCTTGGATCCAATCTATACGCCCAGCAATGGTTTGACTTTCAAGTTTTCAAGTCCTTTTGTTGCCTCGCCCACCTCTATCTGTCACATCCTCCAACCCCACAACGTGAGGGGCAAAGTGCTGGCACAAGGCAGCGACTCCCAAAACATTTCAGAAATATTTAGTTCATAAGTGATAGGAGTAGAATTAGGCCATTCAGCCCATCATATCCACTCCTCCATTCAATCATGGTTGATCTATCAATCCATTCTCCTGCCATCCTCCCATAAACCCGACACCTGTACTAATTAAGAATCTATCTCTGCCTTAAAAGTATCAATTGATTGCCTCCACAGCCTTCCGTGGCAAGGAATTCCACAGATTCACCACCTTCTGACTAAATAAATTCCTCCTCATCTCCTTCCCAAATGAACATTGTGTCGTTGCACAGAGTCTTAAGGTGAAGGAGGAAAGATTTCATAGGAATCTGAGGGGTTACTTTTTCACACAATGGTTGTTGGATGTATGGAGCGAGTTGCCAGAGGAGGTAGCTGAGGCAGGGACTATCGCAATGTTTAAGAAACAATTAGACAAGTACATGGATAGGACAGGTTTAGAGGGACTTGGGCCAAATGCCGGCAGGTGGGACTAGTGTAGCTGGGACATGTTGGTCGGTATGGGCAAGATGGGCTGAAGGGCCTGTTTCCTTGCTGAATTACCTCGAAGCCCACCCCTCCAAGATCCCTGCACGCCTCAATTTCCAAGTTCTTGCAAATCCCTGCTTGCAATCGCTCCATTGTGGCTACAGGTGCCTTCGAAACGACTAAAATTTCCGACCAAAATCTTGCCATGTCTCCAACCCTCTTTCCTCATCTGATAAATGCTCCTTAAGATGTGATCATGCTCATAGAATAAGAGCGGCGTACAGTATAGAAACAGGTCCTTTGGCCGACGAAACCCAAGCCAATCATCAAAATTCCCGCTTGCGCTAACATTACACGTTACATTCTCCCCACATTCCCGTCAGCTCTGCCTCCTCTGACCTCCCTCTCTCCCACAGGTTCTATCACCAATCTACACACATTAGTAATGCTGCACTTGGGATACAGTGTTCAGTTTTGGTCACCCTGCCATAGGAAAGATGGCAGGTACACAGAAATGCAGGAGAAACTCAGCGAGTGCAGCAGCATCTATCGAGCGAAGGAAGTAGGCAACGTTTCGGGCTGAAACGTTGCCTATTTCCTTCGCTCGTTAGATGCTGCTGCACCCGCTGAGTCTCTCCAGCATTTTTGTGTACCTTCGATTTTTCAGCATCTGCAGTTCCTTCTTAAACAATAGGAAATATGCCATTGAACTGGATAGGGTGTAGTGGAATGCTATTTATTGTCATTCAAACCTAGGTTTGAAAGAAATTACATTTACTACAGTTTTTTTTCATTACAAAAAACCCAAGACCCACACTTAACACAGTTTACATAAACATCCATCACAGTGAGTCTCCAACACCTCCTCACTGTGATGGAAGGCAAAGTCTTATCTCTTCCCTTTATTCTTCACCTGCGGTCCAACAGCAGCATCGAGGCGAACTGGGACTAAAGCCCCCCCGCTTGGTAGGATGGTAAGTCCTGTGGCCATTTAGCTACACGCCGGGTGATGTTAGGCCCCAGCTCCGTGTCCTTTAAACCCCGCGGATCAAGCAGGCCAACCAGCTGTCCAGCAGTCCAACTGCAGCGTCTGGGCGAGCTGGGGCTCCGATGTTAGAGCCCCCGGTGACGATGGTAAGTCCCCGTGGCCACTAACCCGCACCGGGCGATGTTAGGCCACGCTCCGTGTCCTTTCAACCTGGAGCTCCCGATGTTCCCGTCCACCGGGCCTGCAGCCGGAGCTTCCGAAGCTCCAAAGTCGGGTCGCAGCCGCGCGCCACCACAGCTCTCCCCGCTCTGAAGACGGCCAGCTCTGCGATGTCAGGTCCGTTGGTTCCTTGACTGGAGCCCTCAGGTTGGTCCCGGCTGGAAGCCGCCGCCGGCTACTCGATGTTAGGCCCAACGACACCGGAGACCCGACAGGGAAAAAGGGAAGAGATAAGACTTCCCGTACAGGGAAAAGATTAAACGGTTTCCCCCACATCCCCCCCCTCCACCCCCCACATATTACACAGCTAAAAAATAATAAAAACTAAGCTCAAAACATACATTTAACAAGACAAAAATTAAAAAAAAAGACGGACGACTGTAGTTGAGCCGCTGCCGTTAGGCGCTGCCACCAATCACCAATCATAATGAAGATTAACGAGGATATCGCCAGGTCACGAGGGCATGAACTATAGGGAGATGCAGCATCTATGGAGCGAAGGAAATAGGCAACGTTTCGGACTGAAACCCTTCTTCAGACCCGGAGGTTTTTGTCAGTCTCCCTACCTGCTTCCACTACCTGCAACCGCCAACAACCACCTGTAACCTCCGGGAAACCTTGGGCGGGGCGCAAAGTCTCCAGAGGTTTCCGTTCAGGTCTCCTAAGTGGGACAGGGGCGTAATTAAAACTTCACAGCTGGGGTACGGGTAGAAGGAAGAGTACAGCCCAGGTCGAAAAATGTTCTGCTTATTAACTGTAAAAAGCCTCAAGCACAAAAATACAAGCCCGTTAACTGACAAACCTGTTGGACACCGTCAGGTACACAACAAATGCTGGAGAAACTCAGCGGGTGCAGCAGCATCTATGGAGTGAAGGAAATAGGCAACGTTTCGGGCCGAAACCCTGAAGGGTTTCGGCCCGAAACGTTACCTATTTCCTTCCTGAAGGGTTTTGGCCCGAAACGTTGCCTATTCCCTTCGCTCCATAGATGCTGCTGCACCCGCTGAGTTTCTCCAGCATTTTTTGTGCACCTTCGATTTTCCAGCATCTGCAGTTCCTTCTTGGACCCCGTCAGTCCTTATCCAGATTTCATAACCGCAAAACCCAGCAAAAAAAACACAAATATTTTTCGTAAAGTCGGACTGCA
The DNA here is from genome assembly GCF_010909765.2 of Amblyraja radiata. Classification (NCBI taxonomy): domain Eukaryota; kingdom Metazoa; phylum Chordata; class Chondrichthyes; order Rajiformes; family Rajidae; genus Amblyraja; species Amblyraja radiata. The sequence continues at coordinate 6,427,698 of NC_045982.1, read as the reverse complement.
ACTCCCGCTGCTAACAGAAACCACCTGCACGACAACACCACAGCCATTCATCTTCCACCCGGCTGAAAATGCCTCCCACTAGACAACCTGTGATGAGTAGCTGTTGACAAGTTAACGAGGGAAACCGGCAGCAGCCTTGCTTCACTCAGATACAAAGTGAACAATTACTGCAGAGAATGAGGAGGTAGAATTTCTGCTTTACAGCGCCTGGGACCCGGGTTCGATCCTGACTACGGGCGCTGCCTGTTTGTACATTCTCCCCGTGACTAGGATAGTATTAATGTGCGGGGACCGGTGCGGACTCGATGGGCCGAAGGGCCTGCATCCGCGCTGTATCTCTAAACTAAACTAAAATATCAGGAGAATAACTGGAGAGGGGTGGCTCGAGTAAATAAATGACATCTTTGGGGCCCTTCATACATGTTAATGTAATGAAAGTATGCTATTGTCAAAAGTCAAGATTGTTCAATGTACCAAAGTAGATCATAGAGTCATACAGTGTAGAAACAGGCCCTTCAGCCCAACTTGCCCACACCGAGCAACATGTCCCATCTACGCTAGTCCCACCTGCCTGTGTTTGGCCCATATCCCTCTAAACCTGTCCTATCCATGTACCTGTCTAAATGTTTCTTAAGCGTTGGAATAATGCCTGCAATAGTACCAACCTCAATGAAATTCAGCAGCTTAACAGGCCATTGAACACAATTCTCATCGATAACATAATAAACAAAAGAAAAATCAATCAATTTTAAAAAAAACAATATTATTGCAATAAGCACAAAGTCCTTAGAGCAACCAAGACAGTTCGCTGTTTATTGTTTAGTTTGCGTTTGTGGAGTTCGAGAGCTTGATGGTTATTGGGAAGAAGCTGTTCTTGAACCTGGAGGTCATGGTTTTCACACTACTGTACCTGCTGGCTGATGGCTGGTGAGATATGAGAATGTGACCAGGCCTTCGATAAGGCTGTAAAGAATTTGTATGTAAGATACACAGTAAATAATTCGAACACGACAAAAACCCCGCGGGGTTTCGATCGCCCGACTGCGAATGGTTCGTCTGCCCCGATCGCAGGAGATTAGACTTTATTGCCTTCCATCACAGTGAGGAATGTGGGGAATCAGCTGTGGTGGATGTTTATGTTAACTTTTATGTAGTTGTGTGTCTTGTTACTTTTTTTTTAGTATGGGTGTAAATCGAATTTCACTGTACCTTAATTGGTACACGTGACAATAAACTGACCTTGAAACCTTGAAACAATTACGGCTGGATAAACAGTGGCAAATGAGGAAAATGTTTTACAAGGTATCAGGGAGAAATCCCTTTGCTTTTCTTCAAAGTAACACTGGAAGGGCAGGCAGGGCCTGATGGTATAGTGTTGCTGCCACTAGATTGTGGTGTCTGTCACAACTGTTTTATGCTTTAAGCTTCTTGAGTGGGACATCAACCAGTTTGTTGAATGAAAGGCAAATGCTCTTCCCAGAACCACAGCTGATATCTGTGCTAGTGAGTACAAGGAGGATCCTGGTTTCGACTTTAGACCCTAGACTTTAGAGATACAGCGTGAAGGCAGGCCCTTCGGCCTAACGAGTCCGTGCTGATCAGCGATCCCCCCCAGACTAACACTATCCTACACACACTAGGGACAATTTACAATTCTACCGAAGCCAATTAACCTACAAACCCGCATGTCTTTGGAGTGTGGGGGAAACCGGAGCACCTGGAGAAAACCCACGCGGTCACAGGGAGAACATGCAAACTCCGTACAGACAGTACCCGTAGTCAGGATCGAATACAGATGCCTGGCGATGTGAGGCAACTGTGTTACTGTGCCGGCCTAGATACAGAAGAGGCTGCAGATGGGCAGATGGTGGAATCTGGGCAACAAGCTGACTGCTGGATAACTCCAGTTGTAATAGGATGAGTCCAGTCAGCCCTCATGGATATACTATCAACTGTACAAAGCGGCTTCACCAGTCGGCAGGGAAGAAGTATTTAATCGTTGAAATCAGTGCTATTTAATTTGTAGTCATAAAGTCGCTGATATGCATATTGTTTCCTGGCTGTCTATGGCATTTGTCGACCTTTAAAAGCTGCTTAAAACTGTTTAAAGGACCTGACCCCCTAATTTAATGAATACATTTTATTTTTAAACTTTAGTCATCTTTCTGAAAGTTTAAAATGAGAAAATCTATGTTTTACCTTTTTATCGATTTCGATACACTGTGCAGGTAGGCGGGTAGGGTTAGACTAATAGCACCGCTGAACACAGATGAAAGATTTATGTCTCTGATGCTAATAAACATGACTTTAAAAAAGTTGGAGAAATGACTGTAGTAATTCAAGTTGTTGAGGAATCTTAAGCCTGGATCTTAAAAATTTGAAGGTTATCATAACACGCATTAAGTTTGGCATAATTCACATTTTGTAACAGGCTAACATAGTGTCATATTTCACTTGCTAGCATTCAAACATTCTCAGGGTTACGAGGAACTGCGACCTTTTTTTACACGCGGGCATTTTTTAACATATTGAAAAAACCGCCGCGACCCAGCTGAGGCCTCGAGTACGCGGAGACCACTCTCGAGCATGGAGGAGAGTGACGAAGACCTCCTACCACCATGCTGCGAGTATGAGACGAGGGCAAACTCGCCACAACTCATGGATTAGGTCGCCCAAGTGGGACAAGCCCTTCAATGCAAGTTATTTTATTCCAATTGAAATTAAAGAATAAATAAGCACTTTGATATGTGAAGTTTACATTAAACCCCTGAGACCAAGTAATGTTAAACTAAATATATTTGCTTCATTTCGCCCTGTATAGAGCAATCTTTATTCACGTTATTAGGTTTCACGACACCAATTCAGTGTAATATGATTGAACATGTCTAAATTTGATAACCAAAAGTGAAGTCATGTTTATTTCAAAACCACAATCTTAGCATATTTTCATTCTTTCTGTTTAGAAATAAGTTAGATTGGAATTAGTTTCAGAGCATATCCCCTTGTGTACCATCTGTAACTTGAGCAGTTTGTGAAGTGCATCATGAATCCATCAGGTATAACGTAGGAAAAGACTGCAGTTGCCGGTTTTACACCAAAGAAAGACACAAAAGTGCTGGAGTAACTCAGCAGGACTTGGCATCATCCCTGTATTAGGGGCTGTCCCCTTGGGCGACTTAATTGGCGAGTTTAGAAGAGTTTGAAAAAATACATGTGAAGACCTCCTTCGACCTCCTGCAACTATGTTGAAGACTAGCTGGGGACTACTAGACTAGCTAGGACTAACTTCGGGAAAATTGGACACCGATTAGTGGAGAGTGAAGACGACCTCCTTCGATCTTCTCAACCTCCCTTCTACTATGATGAAGAGTATCTACGATTACCTTCGACTACCCTCGATTACCTACGACTAACATGCCGACCTACAAGTAAAAGAAGTATCGATTTTTTCCGTGGTCGACCTTTTTTTACCTCGCGGTGCATTTTTTTAACCTATTGAAAAAAAAACACCGCGACCTAGCTGAGGCCTCGAGTACGCGGAGACCGCTCTCAAGCATGAAGGAGAGTTACGAAGACCTCCTACGACCTCGTGTCGACCATGCTGCGAGTACGAGTCGAGGGCAAACTCGCCAGATCACGTGGATCAGGTCGCCTAAGTGGGACAGGCCCTTAAGTTTCACTGAACACCTCCGCTAAGTCCGCCTAGGCCGATGCAATCTCCCGGTTGCTGCCAGTCCTGCTGAGTTACTCCAGCATTTTGTGTCTATCTTCAAGATAAAACTTGGGCTGTGCCTTCTGTTTCAGGCCATGGAATATTTACTTGTGATTTGACATTCAACAAAGGAGAAAAGTCACAGCGATTAAAAAAGTAACTGATGACTACCTCAAACTAAGCTTTTTTTTACATCTTTAAGATGAATGCCTCAAAGTAACTGAGAATGGGCTAGAAGGCATCGAGTCAACTGAGTGGCACTCTTGATTTTTAAGAGATAGTTATGTGAGACCAAGTTAATGGATGTTTTTAAGGCTGAGATTGACAGATTCTTGATTAGTAAGAGTGTCAGGGGTTATGGGAAGAAGGCAGGAGAATGGGGTTGAGAGCGAAAGATAGATCAGCCATGATTGATGGCGGAGTTGACGATGGGCCGAATGGCCTAATTAATAGGGTTTCGGTAAAATTATAATTTGTCCCTAGTGTGTAGGATAGTCCTAGTGTAACGGGGTGATCCACTGGTCGGCACGACTCGATGGGTCGAAGAGGGGGGGGGGTCTGTTCTTCTGCGCTGTATCTCTTAAGTCTAACGTAAAATAATGTTTGTTGGAACTCTTCAGAAACCTAACTGCATAATCATAAGCAGCAGAATTACGAGAGGCGTAGATATGGTAGATAGTCACAAACCTTGTTTCCAGGGTGGAAATGTCAAAGACTATTGTGCATAGCTGTAAGTGAGAGCGTCAAAGTTTAAAGGAGTTTAGAGACAATAGACAATAGGTGCAGGAGTAGGCCATTCAGCCCTTCAAAGCCAGCACCGCCATTCAATGTATCATGGCTGATCATCCCCATCAGTACCCTCCCGTTCCTGCCTTCTCCCCATATCCCTTGACTCCACTATCTTTAAGAGCTCTATCTACTCTCTCTTGAAAGCATCCAGAGAACCGGCCTCCACCGCCCTCTGAGGCAGAGAATTCCTCAGACTCACAACTTTCTGTGTGAAAAAAGTGTTTCCTCATCTCCGTTCTAAATGGCTTACCCCGTATTCCTAAACTGTGACCCCTGGTTCTGGACTCCCCCAACATCGGGAACATGTTTCCTGCCTCTAGCGTGTCCAGTCCATTAATAATCTTATATGTCTCAATAAGATTCCCTCTCATCCTTCTAAATTGGAGAGTGTACAAGCCCAGCTGCTCCATTCTATCAACATATGACAGACCCGCCAGACCCGGGAATTAACCTCGTGAACCTACGCTGCAATCCCTCAACAGCAGGAGTTATGCGGGGCAAGTTTTATTTTACACAGAGAGTGCATGGTCTGTGCTCCCAGGGGTGAGGATCGTGGCATTTAAGGGGCTTTTAGACAGGCACATGGATATGCAGAGAATGGAGGGAAATGGATCATGTGCAGGCTGAGGAGATTAGGTTAACTCGGCATCTTGTGTAGCATGATCATTGTGGGCCAAAGGGCCTGTTGCTGTGCTGAAGCGTTCTACATTCTACGCAATCAGACACCACGAATGGTGGTGTCAAAATCCAGTGAAAATAGACCCTGATTGATCATTTCCATTTAAGACCATTTGCCATCTATGACCCTTCTGTATCCTCTTTGAGAAACAGATGAGCTAGTCCAATTAAAATCTCAAGAAACCCGCATTCCTTTCTCAAGGGACTAATCCATTTTATTTCTTTGAGTGACTAGTGACAGCGCACATCACCAACTTCCCAATCCCTGTCTTTTGAAGGAATGGGGAACAGCCTCTTTTGCCTCAAACATTATTCCCAATATTCCAGCTTTGATGAGAAGTCGGTGCCATGGTAAACCGGCATCTGCCGTTCCTTGTGCCAACCTGAAGTGTCCACCTGGTTTCCACTCCCTAATGCCCCTGTCCCACTTAGGAAACCTGAACGGAAACCTCTGGAGACTTTGCGCCCCACCCAAGGTTTCCGTGCGGTTCCCGGAGGTTGCAGGTGGTTGCCAGAGGTTGCAGGTAGTGGAAGCAGGTAGGGAGGCTGACAAAAAACCTCCGGGAACCGCACGGAAACCTTGGGTGGGGCGCAAAGTCTCCAGAGGTTTCCGTTCAGGTTTCCTAAGTGGGACAGGGGTTACAGATGCTGTCTACTTTAGACAATAGGTGCAGGAGTAGGTCATTCGGCCATTTGAGGCAGCGCTCCCCATTCAATGTGATCATGGCTGATCATCCACAATCAGTACCCCGTTCCTGCCTTCTCCCCCTATCCCCTGACTCCTCTATCTTTGCTGCATTTCTCCAAGATTCAGATTTCCAGCATCCGCAGAACACCCTGTTTGTACAACGTTCTTTACAAACAAAGTTAACATCGAGAAGGCTGAGAGGGTTTGGTTCAGTTTCAGATAACTTTGTAGTCAGGTGCTCCGAGGTACAGTGAAAAGCTATTGCTGTGTGCTGACCAGCCAGCGGAAAGACTGTACACGATTACAATCGAGCCACTCGCAGTGCACAGATACACGATAAGGGAATAATGTTTGGTGCAAAGTATAGCCAGATCAAAGATAGTCCGAGGGTCCCCAATGTACTATTACCCCTGTAGCTAATACCCTCTAATCCAGGCAGCATTAGTGGACAACCTCCTCCGTGCCGATGGTGGTGGGTGATTGGTGTCAGTTTGAGAGGGTTTACTCCCTTCTCCCAAACTGTTAGCAGTACCAACTTACTGCATAATTGTCCTTCCCGATATCCTTCAGTTAATGTTTGTTTTCATTGCTGCAATATGTTAGCAGAGGAGAGGGTTCACGTGTTCTTCCGTAGCTTCAGAGAGCTTGGTAGTTTCGTTCAACGTGTTATGTCCACAATATCGAGAAGGATGGATGGTCACGCACCAGAATTGGTGAATTTATGGAAGGAACAAATGCACTGATCCACGTATATTTCCATCACAGCCAACATGGCTGACGTTCACAGGAGTCGGACTATGTGAGGAATGCATCCTCCCTCTGAATGAACTCGTGCGATGACACTGCCTCTTTGATGTTGGAATAACTTACAACCGACGGTCGAGAAATCTTTGCCCTCTTGCTCCTCCGTCCGTCAAAGGAGCATCATTTCTGTTCTCTCTGCAAAATTTACAACCAGGCTGACACATTTGGGGCACATGAATTATACCTGAGGGTGACACAAGGAAGAGCACTTCTCCCGAGTGAAGGGAGGACAATTCTCAGGTTTGGACACTTGAAGCGGCTTGTTTTGGCTCGAGCACAGAGCCTCGACATGATTGAACATGCATCCGGAACATTCCATGATAGCGATTAGCACTAATCTGCCACGAAAGACATGACTGAGTTGTGAGACAATTCCTCACATCTGGACACGAAAGCATTGGAACCACAATCCTTTGTCCTGAAGTAACTGCCCTAACAGCTGTTTCGTGTAAGGAAGAAATAGCAGATTAAAAACTAACAGATGTGAGGGTGAAGTGTTCACGTAAAACCAATTGTTGCCTGTTGTCGTGAGCAAACATGTCCGAATGTGGTTTTAATTCATGGTTTTTGAACTGAAAAGAACAAACTCTATTGACATCTATATAATTAAAATTTAAATGACCACTGTTTGCACTCTATATTGATTTTAGAAAAAAAATGCTACCACGTATGGCAGTGATTTTTTCCCC
>NC_045982.1:6294352-6396642 GCF_010909765.2 Amblyraja radiata | reverse complement strand
CAGGCAGACATACGTCTAGTACAGACAGACAGACAGACAGACGTCTAGGACAGACAGACAGACAGACAGACAGACACAGACAGACAGACAGACAGACAGACAGACAGACAGACAGACAGACAGACAGACAGACAGACAGACAGACAGACAGAGGCAGAGAGAAAATAAGAGCTGCTGAAAATACATAACCTTTAACAGTGCAGGATGATAGTGAGATGGTGCCAGGATTGAGGAAACACTTCATCCAGTGGGGCTTTTGGTCACACAGGTGTTCATGGAGGTCTGGACTCTTTCCACTGTTGCAACAAACCCCCCTCTCTCCCGCAACCCGCCGCCCTGACACAGCTACACCGAAAATGCCCAAGATTGAGAAATATCTCTTCTGGTTCACCCAAACGGCAAGGGTGGCAGAAGCAAAGCAGAGCGGTGAGGTTAGTTATCCATGAAGTGATGCGAGGCACTGAGTGATCTCCTGTTTCTAATTCCCGTAACTAATGAGCCGGCTGCTAAAGCTCAAAGTCACGCCGGCACCTGATTGAGTCCAAGAAAGCGATGCAAGGTCAATTTTGTCACCTTTTCCTTGAATTATTCACTCTCTGGCCGTGAAGTAGCAGAGATGACATGGCAGGAGCAGCATTAATTAACAAGCAATTTATTCAGCAACAACAGAAAGAAACTGCCCGGTTCACGTGCAGCGTTGGCGCACCCTGCCAACACGTGCTGGACGGTGCAGTGATCGCCTGGTGTTTCCGGACAACCTCCCGACGTGCAACGTCTATGGCCCCGACACCAATGTCAGACCCACACATGACGGTGTCATAGAAACATAGAAACATAGAAAATAGGTGCAGGAGGAGGCCATTCGACCCTTCGAGCCAGCACCGCCATTCACTGTGATCATGGCTGATCGTCCCCTATCAATAACCCGTGCCTGCCTTCTCCCAATATCCCTTGACTCCAGTAGCCCCTAGAGCTCTATCTAACTCAATGTCCTCAATGAATTGACAGTATATGCTACACTCCAGTTCATTGTGTGGTGATGCTTCACTAGAGGAACCTGGCATTAGGGGGCCATTGAGAACAAAGATGGACCCTGCGTGGGGGGGCACTGAGAACAAATAGGGACCCTGCGTGGGGGGGGGGGGGGGCTGCAGAGTACAAAGAGGGAAAATTGGGGACTGCATTGAACACTTTGTGTTGCCGCCCTTTACGTGGCCACTCTTTGCATACCTTGTGTACGGTACGCAAAACAAAGAATTTCACTGTGACGTGTCACGCGTGATAAGAAAGTATCAATCAATCAATCAACCAATCAATCAATTAATTAATTAATCTTGCATGCAGAGGTCTGAGGTAACTCTAAATAATGTGCTCAACGAACTCTGTGAAGATTGCTATTTTGCACGTCAATGCTCATTGACTTGATTTGCCCCAATGCAAGAAGGACGTGGAGGCTTTGGAAAGGGTGGAGAGGAGGTTTACAGGAATGCTCTCTGGATTCAAGGGTTCCAGCTACAGGAAGAAGTTGGATAGTGTTGGAATGTTGTCTCCGGAACGGTGAGGCCCCGGGAGCAGTTAACAGTTTGAGCTTTTAGTTTGAGTTTTAGATATATATACGCCGCAGAAACAGGCCCCTTCGGCCAACCGGGTCCACGCCGACCTGCGATCCCTGTAAACCAGCGCAATCCCGCACAGCAGGGACTATTTACAGTTTTTACCAAAGCCAATTAACCTCCAAACCTGTACGTCTTTGGAATGAGGGAGAAACGCCGAAGCAACTGGAGAAAACCCACGCGGTCACGGGGAGAACGTACACACTGTGTACAGGCAGCACCCGTAGTCAGGATCGAAACCGGTTCTCTGGCGCTGTAAGGCAGCGACTTTACCGCTGCACCACCTCCAAAAGATATAATAGAAGTATATAAAATTATGAGAGACAATAAACTAAACTAAACTATTCATGTACCTGTCCTAATGTCTTTTAAACGTCACCATTGTACCCGCCTCTACAGCTTCCTCTGACAGCTAATATCATACACTTAAGCCCCTGTCCCACTTAGGAAACCTGAACGGAAACCTCTGGAGACTTTGTGTCCCACCCAAGATTTCCGTGCGGTTCCCGGAGGTTTTTGTCAGTCTCCCTACCTGCTTCCACTACTTGCAACGTCCGGCAACCACCTGCAACCTCCGGGAACCGCACGGAAACCTTGGGTGGAGCGCAAAGTCTCCAGAGGTTTCCATTCAGGTATCCGTGGGACAGGGGCCTTTCCATCCTCTGTGTGAAGCTATTGCCCCTCAGGTCTCTTCTAAATCTTTCCCTATCACTTTAAATCATGGCCTTCTATTTCTGGAACCTCGACTATGGGAAAAGGACTTGTCTATTCAACCTCAAAGCTCCTCATGATTTTATATTCCTCTAGAATGTCACTCCTCTGCCTCCTCCACATCTGGTACAAAATCCCAGCCTATCCAGACCATGTTTGAATCCTGATGAATCTTCTCTCTCTGTGCCCGTTCCAGCTTAAAGTCGTTCTTCCTATTGCAGGGCGACCAGAACTGCACACCATACTCTAAAAGTGGCCTCACTAAAGTCTTGTTGTATGATGTCCCAATGCCTATACTCGACACCTTTACCAATGAAGGCAAGTGTGCCAAATATCTTCTCCACCCCACTGTCTACCTATGTATCGCCATTTAAGAATAAGGAGTAAGCTATTTAGAACAGAGACGAGGAAACACTTTTTCTCACAGAGAGTGTTGAGTCTGTGGAATTCTCTGCCTCAGAGAATTCCACAGACTCAACACTCTCTGTGAGAAAAAGTGGAGGCAGGTTCTCTGGATGCTTTCAAGAGAGAGCTGGATAGGGCTCTTAAAAATAACAGAGTCAGGGGATATGGGGAGAAGGCAGGAATGGGGTACTGATTGGGGATGATCAGCCATGATCACATTGAATGGCGGTGCTGGCTCAAAGGGCCGAATGGCCTACTCCTGCATTTATTGTCTATTGTCTATTGCCATGTTTAGGAAACTGTGCTCCTGGAACCCTAGGTCTCTCTCCTCTATAACAATCTCCAGGGCTCTACCATACACTGTCCAAGTCCTGCCCTGGTTTAACTTCCCAACACGTTGCATCTATCTGAATTAAACTCCACCTGTCATTCCTCAACCTACTGGCTGAGTTGATCCAAATCTTTTTGAAAACTTAGATAGCCTTCCTCACTATACCAACAATGTTGGTGTCACCTGCAAATTTGCAAACCACATTAACTGCATGGATGATGTGCTGGGCTCGGGAAACTGTATGACCCCCATGCCTCTACTTCCTCAGTACCATGTCACAGCATCAGGCTGGATCCCACTCTGGAAGGGTCTTTAAACCTTTGACCTTCTCAGGTGGAAACATTATCCACTCACCACAGCTGACATGGGCAAGCCCTGAGTGTGAGGAGGATGAATGGCATGGTGGCGCAGTGGGTGGAGTTGCGTACCGTACACAAGGTATGCAAAGAGTGGCCACGTAATGGGCGGCGACACAGGGACAAAGTGTTCAATGCAGTCCCCAATGGTCCCTCGTTGTTCTCGGTGGTCCCCCCCCCCCCCCACCACGACGCGCCCTTCTTTGTTCTCAGTTTGTACGTTCTTCCCGTGACCGCGTGGGTTTACTCCGGGTGCTCCGGTCTCCACCCACATTCCAAAGACATGCAGGTTTGTAGGTTAATCGGCTTCTGAAAATTGCCCCTGTTGCGTGGTATAGTGCTAGTATACGGGGAGATCGCTGGATGGAGCGGGCTCGGTGGGCCGAAGGACTTGTTTCCACGCTCACACGCTCTATCTCTAAACTAAACTAAACTAAGACACAGTCCTACAACACACTAATATTCTCTGAAACATATACTGAGCACACACCACCGTGTTAATGCAGATTACAAAACAGCAGTGCCAGCTACAATATCCATCAGTGATGATCCCATCTCCAACTTCATGTGCTTCTTAACATTGCCAAAACTAATTACCTGGTGGTGGGGATGTGCTGTGCGCAAATCAGCTGCTCAGTGCCCACATTACATCAGTGAGAAGCCTTCAAAGACACTTAATTGGTTGAAAGTTCCTTTGGGACGCGAGATGTTGATGAAAGTCAGGCTACGTGCAGGTCTTATTTTAACTTCTGCTTCCTGCACCGATGCCTCGAGGTGCTGTCAGCATAAAAATTACCCAGGAGAAAGAAGTACATTTGGAAACAGCATGAAATGAGGCAGTGGCTGGAACAGAGCCAGATTTAATGAGGGGTAAAAATAGTCAATGATACCAGCGACGGAACCGTTCCTGTGGCAACAGAGCAGCCAAACCAGGTATCTGGCTTTACTAAATGATCAAAATCACAGTGAATGGCCCATCACATACACAAACTCCAGCCAGAAAGGCAATCGGAAGCAGATTTAGCAAAAATATAATAATTTATTTTAATTTAATTTATGAATAGATCAATTTTATATATATGTTATAAATATATATTTATTAAACCTGCTTACCCTTTCTAGTTAGACAAAAATGCTGGAGAAACTCAGCAGGTGCGGCAGCATCTATGGAGCGAAGGAAATAGGCAACGTTTCGGGCCGAAACCCTTCTTCTGGATGTTTCTTTCTGGATGTAGTTTGTACATGTTTGTATATGCTATGTGATATATATATATAATTTATAAGTACATATATTTTATATATATACACACACTTTACATAGCCCTTGCTTTCTCTCTCCATCCCCTTCCCCGGACATCAGTCTGAAGAAGGGTCTCGACCCGAAACGTCACCCATTCCTTCTCTCCATAGATGCTGCCTGTCCCACTGAGTTACTCCAGCATTTTGTGTCCACCTATATATACACACACACACATATATGAGCCTGATGAAGGGTCTTGACCCAAAATGTCACCTATTCCTTCTCTCCAGAGGATGCTGCCTGACCCGACGAGTTACTCCAGCTTTTTGTGACTGTCTTCTTTTTTATATATATTATATATACACACACAAATAACTGCGCATAAAAACAAACAAACATTAATAGTGCCAAAAAAAACAAAACCATTGCCACCAAGTCTATGTAGTTCAGAGCTTATTTGGAGGTTGTGGTGTTTAATAGCCTGGTGGCTGTGGGGAAGAAGCTGTTCCTGACCCTGGACGTTACAGTTTTCAGGCTCCTATATCTTCTTCCCGATGGCAATAGACAATAGACAATAGGTGCAGGAGTAGACCATTCGGCCCTTCGAACCAGCTCCGCCATTCAATGTGATCATGGCTGATCATCCACAATCAGTACCCCGTTCCTGCCTTCTCCCCATATCCCCTGACTCCGCTATTTTTAAGAGCCCTATTTAGTTCTCTCTTGAAAGCATCCAGAGAACCGGCCTCTGAGGCAGAGAATTCCACAGACACAGGCAGGGGTGAAATGAGAGTGTGGCCAGGTTGCTGTGGGTCTTTGATTATGCTGGCTGCTTTTTTTATGAGGCAGCGGCTCCTGCAGATCCCTTCGATGGTGGGAAGCTTTCTGACAGACTTTTCCATTTATGTGTTAACTATCGTTGCTGGCAGCAAACCCAGATCTTTTCAGCATCATCATCAAACACTCCCAGACGTGGTTCCATGCATGTCACATTTCACTACAGCTGACATCCCAGACCGAGCACAAACATACCAGACACTTCATTCTTGTCTGCATGCAACATCTGATAGGTTCATATGAACCTGCATTAACATTCGAGGCAAGGCAATTCTCTGCACAAACCCCAGCAGTGGCCAAACCTGGGCTGATGCAAACTACTTCTGCTGAACACTAATGGGTTATTGAAAAACAATAACTGTTAGATTTTCCTGCACTGCAGACTTTGGCTGGGGCAAGAGAGTAAAACGCAGTGTGTAACTCGATCTGTTGAAAAGCTGCCTCGAAGTCTCAAAAAACACAGTCAGGTTGGGCAGGGTCTGAGTGTCCATGGTTTGTGTCGGCTGATTTCTGCCGATCCCGGTTTACACCGAAGATAGACACAAAATCACAGGTAACTCAGAGGGACAGGCAGCATCCATGGAGAGAAGGAATGGGTGACGTTTCAGTTTGGTTTATTGTCACGTTTACTGAGGTACAGAGAAAAGCTTTTGTTGCATGCTATCCAGTCAGTGGAAAAACAATATATGATTACAATGTCGTAAGAAGGGTCTCGACCCAAAACGTCACCAATTCCTTCTCTCCATAGATGCTGCCGCACCCAGAGTTTCTCCAGCATTTTTTGTCTACCTTCGATTTTTCCAGCATCTGCAGTTCCTTCTTAAACACATGATTACAATCGATCCATTTACAGTGTATAGATTCAGACTGAAGAAGGGTCTCGACCCAAAACGTCACCCATTCCTTCTATCCAGAGATGCTGCCTGACCCACTGAGTTGCTCCAACATTTTGCTGTGTCTAGTGTTAGCAAATGGCAGAACAGCTGGCAACATCTGCTCCCAAACCAAGCAGTGCAGAGAGTCTGATACAGAACCAAGATCGTCACAGCTGTAACTTGGGATGGTACGATTCAACTCAGTATCGATCAGATGCCTTTGGAATCATGTCAACAAAGCAGAACAAAGGAAAACCAGGAATACATTCAGGGAAATATTATTGTACTTGACAGGTTTTTTTTCCACTTGCGAAATAAATCTTTATCCCAGTGGTGAAACAAAAAAGATCTTCCAGTAAAATTAATCCGTACTTTCCCGAATAATAACCACTGGAGATTAAAGGTTATTCTTTGCACGAAACAAAGTTGTTTTGAGGGGAGACGTGGTTCACACTGGAAGAGGCATGTTTTACTGGTATAATTTATCCTCGTCCAATATAAATTCCCTGTGCTTATATATATAAAAAAAGATCTAATCAACAGCAAACGGCTTCATATCCTTAGATTTTTGACAATGACTTCACAATTCAACGATAATGAGTTTCAGGAGATGCGGGTCACTTATTACACCGAGAGGTTTAAATAATTCTCAGCCGTATCATGGGAGAATTTGTTAATTGTGAACAAAAAGAGGAAGTACATGTGGAATGAGCTTCCAGTGGAAGTGGTGGAGGCAGGTTCGTTGGTATCATTTAAAAATAAATTGGATAGGCATATGGATGAGAAGGGAATGGAGGGTTATGGTATGAGTGCAGGCAGGTGGGACTAAGGGAAAAAAGTTGTTCGGCACAGACTTGTAGGGCCGAGATGGCCTGTTTCCGTGCTGTAATTGTTATATGGTTATATGGTTACATGATTGAGAAATCAAACCACTCACAACAATGAAAAGGGATAACATGTCAAGGTTTAATTTTAAGACTGTGAAAGCTGATTGATCGGTGGGAATTACTTCTTAATGGAAAGGAAATGGGGTGGCACGGTGGCGCAGCGGTAGAGTTGCTGCTTTACAGCACCAGAGACCCGGGTTCAATCCTGACTATGGGTGCTGTCTGTACGGAGTATGTACCTTCTCCCTGTGACCATTTCTCCGGGTGCGCCAGTTTCCGCCCACACTCCAAAGATGTCCAAGTTTGTAGGTTAATTGGCTTTTGTAAAATTATAAATTGTCCCTAGTGTGTCGGATAGTGTTAGTGTTTGGGGTGATCGCTGGATAGCACGGAGTCAGCGGGCCGAAGGGCCTGTTTCCACGTTGTATCTCCAAGTTTAAAAGTAAAGTCTAAAACAAGTTCGAAACGATTTTGAACCCTACAGATTCCCAACATATCATGTGTTCAGCATCAAAAGTGGCCTCTGGCCCAACATGCCATTGCCAACTCCTGTGATGCCTACCTGTTAATCCCATTTACCTGCCTTAAACTTGTATTGCTTTATTCCTTTCCTATCCCAGTACCTGTCCAAATGCCTTTTAGTTGCTTCTTGAAAGAGACATTTATCACAAATAGGAGATACATTTGGAAAGATCTTATTCAGTTTAGACTTTGAATAGTAGAGTCTATGCAGTATTTTAAATTGGATTTATGCGGAGCTGGTCCCGACATCGCACGGGGCTCCGAAAAACTGACCGTGTTAAAAAATTCCGCGCGGCAACGGCCTGCCGGCCCGCAGCCGCCTCGACGCCGAACGTCACGTGAAAATTTCCCGCAGACTTCGCTCGAACTTCATTTCTCTCACTCGACCTCCGCACGGCCCCCGCTTCTGGTTTGGTCGCGCTTGCCGCATGCAGGCGCATGCTGGTGGGACCGGCTCTTTAGGTCGCGCTTGCCGCATGCAGGTCGCATGCAGGTCGCATGCTCGTGGGACAGGCCCTTTATTCTCTCCAGAGATGCTGCCTGACCCATTGAGTTACTCCAGCACTTTGCGTCCTTTTGTGTAAACCAGCAACTGCAGTTACTAGTTTCGACATACATTTGGATAAATGGCCTCCTTTCTGGGATGTATAAGTCCACAGTTCCCCCATCGTGTTCACCTGGTTGTTTATTCTGTGCTTGTCTTGTAGGCTGCCCTGAAGTCTCTGCGTGGCCTCAACTCTGGGTGAAGCCGTGTTACAGGAGGCCAAGCAACTGGATAGACTCGGCTTGTACACGCTAGAATTTAGAAGATTGAGGGGGGATCTTATAGCAACTTACAAAATTCTTAAGGGGTTGGACAGGCTAGATGCAGGAAGATTGTTCCCGATGTTGGGGAAGTCCAGAACAAGTGGTCACAGTTTAAGGATAAGGGGGAAATCTTTTAGGACTGAGATGAGAAAAACATTTTTTACACAGAGAGTGGTGAATCTGTGGAATTTTCTGCCACAGAAGGTAGTTGAGGCCAGTTCATTGGCTGTATTTAAGAGGGAGTTAGATGTGGCCCTTGTGGCTAAAGGGATCAGGGGGTTTGGAGAGAAGGCAGGTACAGGATACTGAGTTGGATGATCAGCCATGATCATATTGAATGGCGGTGCAGGCTCGAAGGGCCGAATGGCCTACTCCTGCACCTATTTTCTATGTTTCTTTGTTTGACAGGAAGTCATGGCCTGCCGAAGCTGACTGTGATTTATTTCTTTGATAATTGACCTGGATCAATTCCAGATTCATCCACCGCTGATCCAGATGTAGCCATTCCCAGCCACTCTCCATTTGCTGTCAGTGTAGAGAATTTTCTAACCCTGGCACAGAAGGTTCCAAATGATGCAATTTCCTAGCCTCAGATCATAATTACTTGGCATTGCTAAATCTCTGAGCGTCGGAGCAGCATATTTTGGGAACCAAAATGTTTCCATGTTTGAGTGGTTAAGTTTGCAGTGGTTTTCCTCCCAGTCATCTTCTTGTTTATGCTCAGACCAAGATGTCACAACGGAATGAACTAATGAATGGGCCATGGTAGCAGGATTTGCCAACTGGCTCTTATTCTCAATTTGCAAAAACACTAAACTAACTGTAATAATTCCAGGCAAAACTGCAAACGCATCTGTCACTGTTTAAATCGTGCTCCACTCATCATTTAAGGGACAATAGATGTTGGGGTTGAACTGCATTGTCAGGTTAGTACATGGGGGGGAAGGACTTCCAACATGTTCCAGCTAATTTCATGACATCCGTTGGATCGGTGCTGGCACTAGCAAAGAGAGATTCGTTGTAGAGCCATTCTTCATCGACCCGACAGAAGGGAAGAAACTCAATGGTGTTGAAATACGCTACTTACTGTGTTTCCAAAAGTGGAAGAAATAACCGAGAGACATCTGTGTTCAGAGTCTGAAGAAGGGTCTCGACACAAAACGTCACCCATTCCTTCTCTCCAGAGATGCTGCCTGTTACCCCAGCATTTTGTGGCGATCTTCTGTATTCGGAGAGCTGTGAGAAGGTTGAACTTGCCTCAAAGTAAACAACATGAATGGAATTAAGAGGTCTCTCCTTCCTGTCTTTGAGCCCATTTCAGAAGGCAACCAACTTTACTGTGGAGATATAAATGAGGAACGACCTAGAAATATTTAGTTTTTTTCATTAGTTTAGATTAGTGCCACGTGTACCAAGGTACAGTGAAAAGCTGTCTTGTTAAACATAGAAACATAGAAAATAGGTGCAGGAGGAGGCCATTCATTGTGATCATGGCTGATCATTCACAATCAGTAACCCGTGCCTGCCTTCTCCCCTTATCCCTTGATTCCGCTAGCCCCCAGAGCTCTATCTGACTCACGCTTGTTGTGTGCTATCTCGTCAGCAGAGAGACAATACATGATTACAATCAAGTCGTCCAGAGAGTACAGAAACAGGATAAAGGGAATAACATTTTGTGCAAGGTAAAGTCTAATTAATAATAGTCCGAGGGTCTCCCATAAGGTAAACATAGAAACATAGAAAATAGGTGCAGGAGGAAGCTATTCGGCCCTTCGAGCCAGCACCGCCATTCATTGTGATCATGGCTGATCATCCCCTATCAATAACCCGTGCCTGCCTTCTCCCCATATCTCTTGACTCCACTAGCCCCTAGAGCTCTATCTAACTCTCTCTTAAATCCATCCAGTGACTTGGCCTCCACTGCCCTCTGTGGCAGGGAATTCCATAAATTCACAACTCTCTCTGGGTGAAAAAGTTTTTTCTCACCACAGTCTTAAATGGCCTCCCCTTTATTCCAAGACTATGGCCCCTGGTTCTGGACTCGCCCAACATTGGTAGATGGTAGATGGTAGGTCAGGATCATTCTCTGGTTGCTGATGGGATGGTTCAGTCGCCTTATAACAACTGGAAAGAAACTTCCCAGTTTATAGATGGAATGTATAAAGTTTTAATAACCAACCGGATTCCGCACCTGCTTTATATTCAAGACTTATTTAACAAACTGAATTTATAATTTCCCTTCCGTTGTGTTGGGATTTGAATCCATATGTATAGACCATAAAGCTTGAAGTAACAACCAGAGTAATATATTCATTATTCTATCATACCTCACCCCGCCCCTCCCCAGAATTTTGATTTCTATGCACGAGAGCCTTCGGGAACAGGTTCAGCTGACAGCATGACCACTCTGAAAACAGATTACAACACAATTGCTTCAGAATTATACTTACAGTTATTAATGCAGAAACTCTAACCATCTCTGAAATTCAAGAAGGGCAACATGACTTAATTCCTAGATTCTCTTCCCCTCCCCCCTGCCCTTCCCCCCATCCAACCCCCACCCACCCCCCCCTCCCCATTGGCTGTAGATGCCCATTTGTTGATCTTATAGAAACATATACAATTCTTAAGGGATTGGACAGGCTAGATGCAGGAAAAATGCTCCCGATGTTGGGGAGAGTCCAGAACCAGGGGTCACAGTTTAGGAATAAGGGGTAGGCCATTTAGGTCTTGAGATGAGGAAAAATATTTTCACCCAGAGAGTTGTGAATCTGTGGAATTCTCTGGCACAGAAGGCAGTGGAGGCCAATTCACTGGATTTTTTATTCAAGAGAGAGCTAGATATAGCTCTTAGGGCTAACGGAATCAAGGGATATGGGGAGAAAGCAGGAACGGGGTACTGATTTTGGATGATCAGCCATGATCATATTGAATGACGGTGCTGGCTTGAAGGGCCGAATGGCCTACTCCCGCACCTATTGTCTATGTTTCTATGTTGAGCCTTATGGAACACATGAACATCCACCGCCTTCTGTGTAAAGAACTTGCTTCACACATTTCCTTTAAAGTTTGCCTCCTCTTGAGTTTAAAGCTATGCCTTCTGGTATTTGAATTTTCCAAGCTGGGTAAAAAGGTTCATCCCTCTTTATATTCTACAGTAAATCTCTGATCATCCTTTATCAGGTTATTTAGAACTCCCTACCATTTGCCATCCAGCTCAAAGGCTATTGTTTGCCATTCTGCCTCTCAATGTATCGGGGCCCCAGTTTCAACGTTCATTTTCCACTTGCCAGTGCCCCAGTTGCTGTGCTTTTTTTCAACTTCCGTGGTCTGTGAACAACTTGCTATCATAATGTGCCATATCTAACAAAAAAATAATTAAAATAGCTTTGTGGTATTGATGGGAAAAGCAATCATATAATCTAGAAAATCTGATTGGATTCAACAAAAACCTTGTGTCAATGAGGCTTGATTGGATTCAACACAATGGTTGGGTGAGAGAGGCTTGGTAAGCGAGTTGGGAGAATGGGATAGTCTATCCATTATCCATCTATCCAAGGCCAATAAACCTCCCTGAACCAATAGCTTGCAGATCGAGGATACAAGAAACTGCAGAGGCTGGTTTACAAAAAAAAAAGACACCAAGTGCTGGAGTAACTGAACGGGTCAGGCAGCTAATCTGGAGAACATGGATAGGTGACGATTCCGGTTGGGACCCTAATTCAGAACGAACAGCTCAACTGATCCCAAGGATCACACCTGCTGATCCTCAGGCTCAATGGGAGCTGGTTCTACCATAGATGGGGCATCTTGATCGGCATGGGCAAGTTGGGCTGAAGGGCGTGTGAACCTATGAACCTCAAACCCATTGCCTCCATGACCTGCTACAATCCTCTGCATCATGGCCTCTACCCAACCCAAATGGCTGTATTATTTATGGTGTGTGTTGAAAATGTATGTATCGCACTCAGAAACCTGGCCCCGACTCTGCTTCCCCCGATCCTACACGGAACACCGTGTCCTATTCAACTCTGCGCAGTCCGTTTGACTTAAGCGAGTTTGAAAATGCAGCACATTTTTAAGTTGACAGATTATGTCTCCATTAATGCACGTGGGAATTTATTTCACGAGGTCAAGGTGAATGGAGGGAGTCAATATTTCAGTGATCCTGGCATTCCTTAGATGTTTAGCGTGAAGATTTCATCCTTTTTCTTTCAGCTCTTCAATTTGGCACCTTTTCACAAGGCGTTATAACCACTTGAAACGTTTCCATTGGCAGATGCATCAATAACGAAATAATACTACCAAACCTTCCAGCTAAATGCCACGGAAAGAAAGAAATATATTATACGGACGAAACATACTATTGAGTAGAACATTCAAAGTGTCAGCTTGGCCGAGTCACTTCCAAGCCAAAAGGTCATCTTGTTCATGACCATTCTTGTACCCGACATTGGTGATCTGCCCTGGAGAGACTGTGATTTTTGGAAGTGATATTCAACCAAGTCCCAACCTCAAAAAGCACAGGTGAATGTCAAGATCCAGTAGCAATGGTCAGCCAAGAAAAACAAAATGATGGGTTTTGTTTTAAGTTGAGTATTTAGATTAGAGGTACAGCATGGACACAGGCCCTTCAGCCCACTGTGTCCACGCCAACCAGCAATCACCCTGTACACCAACACAATCAGACACACTAGGGACAATATACAATTTTACCAAAGCCAACTCGTACACCCCTTTACGTCTTTTGGGATGTGGGAGGAAGCCGGAGCAACCGGAGAAAACCCACACAGTGACAGGGAGAACGTACAGACGGCATACAGACTGAGCTCAGGATCAAACCTGGGTCAGGCAGCGACTCGACCACTGCACCATTTACCGCCCAAGCTGGGGAGAATGCAGAGAAGATTTACAAGGATGTTGCCAAGACTTGAGAGCCTGAGCTACAGGGAAAGTTAGGGCAGAGTTTAGGACTTTGTCCCTTGGAGTGCAGGAGGAGCTTGTGATCCTGAGAGCGATGCCGCCTGGAGCTATGCTCCTGGTGGGGTCAAGGGGAAGGTCTCTGACAAAGAGCAATCCAACCAAGACCTCGATGGTGGAACAGGCGGAGGACGATGGCTGACCTTAGTGGAGCGTCACAACGGCTGAGAAGGCGGATGAAGGCTGCAGCAGAAAAGGGTCTCCGGTCGTCTTGGACTCCATGCCACTGGATCCTGACCCAGATCTGTCAAAGACCCCACGTGGGGCGGCTGTCTGTGCACCAGTCTCCCCACGTTAAACAAAGCCACGCAAAGGTGTCCTATGGAGAGGAGAGTACAGTTATACTTGTTTCGAGTGACCGCCGATGATGATGATGATGGGTGATCATAAAGAGGTGTCTAACAGTAGAGGAGAATAGACAGGGTAAATGCACAGTCTGTTACCCAGAGTAGGGGGATCAAGAAACAATGGATAAGGTGCGAGGGGAAAGATTTAATAGGAACAGATATATGGAATGAGCTGCCAGAGGAGGTACATTCACAAGTTATAGAAATAGAATTAGGCTATTCGGCCCATCGAGTCTACTCCGGTATTCAATCATGGCTGATCTCTTCCTCCTAATCCCATTGTCCTGCCTTCTCCCAAAAACACTTGGCACCCGTTCTAATCAAGAATCTGTCTATCTCTGCCTTAAAAATATCCACTGACTTGGCCTCCACAGCCGTCTATGGCAATGAATTCCACAGATTAACTACCCTCTGACTAAAGAAGGTCCCCCTCACTTCCTTTCTAAAAGAGCGTCCTTTAATGAGGTAGATGAGGAAAGTACTAAAAAAGTTACAAAATTGAAAAGGCATTTGGACAGGTACATGGATAGGACATGTTTAGAGAGAAATAGGCCTAATGCAGGCAAGTGGGACCATTGCAGATGCGGGGACGAGCTTAGATGGGGCAGCTTGGTCTGCATGACAAGTTGGACCTAAGGGCCGGTTTGATATTATAATCATGATATTATAACCGGTATGATTGTGTATGATTCAATGCCTCTATGTATAGGAAGGAACTGCAGATGGTGTTTAAACTGTAGACACAAAACGCTGCAGTAACTCAGTGGGACAGGCAACATCTCTGGAGAGAAGGAATGGGCGACCTTCCCTGTCGGGACCCTTCTTCAGACTGATCTGAATGACTCTGTGTTCTGGCCAGTGTTTCTTTCTGTCTCAGCCACAACCAGGTTAACTGCTCTCCGAACTATCTGTGGAAATAGGTGTGGAAACAAACTATTTATTCTTTTCACGATGGTCACTGGATTCACAAAGTGACCTAGTCGTAAATAATCTGAGGAAATGCAAGTCACCATTCATTTTTGCATTAATATTACTGTTAATTTATTCAATTCTACTTGATTGTAATATTTATCTATGTGTACTGCATTTATGGGCAAATTAAACTGCTGGAAGTAAAAATTTCAGTGTTCTGTTGTAGATACATATCTACAACAAAAAAACAAAAAAAACAAAAAATACTATGACAATGCACGTAAATAGATTTATTTATTGCTCATATTTATGTCACTCTTCTAGGGAGATGCTAACTGCATTTTGTTGTCTCTGTACTGTACACTGCACAATGACAATAACGTTGAATCTGAATCGGAATCGGAATCTGATATGACAATTAGGCATCCTTGAGCTTAGTTTAGTTTAGGTTATTGCCACATGTGCCGAGGTACAGTGAAAATCTTTTTGCTGCGTGCTAGCCAGTCAGTGAAAAGACTATGCGTGATTACAATCGAGTCATCCACAGTGTACAGATACATAATATAGGGAATAACATTTAGTGCAAAATAAAGTCCAGTAAAGTCCGATTAAAGATAGTCTGAGGGTCTTCAATGAGCTAGATAGTAGCTCAGGATGGCTCTGTAGATTTTTTTAGGAATGGTTCAGTTGCCTGACTCTTGTTTGATGTTTTATGTGTATGATATTGATATGGTGACGGGGGGGGGAGTGAGTCTTGAACCTCAGTAATAATTTCCACCCAAATGACATAGAAACATCTGCTGTGAATCTCCCACTCTCGACTTCAATCCGAAAATCCCTTGTGAACTCTCCTAAACTCCAATCAATACCTCCCTCCAAAGTTGCACACTCAGCAAGTCCTTCACAATCCCAGAAAAAAATAATCTTACTGAAGGAACTCGACTGCAGTCAGGAATATGAGACAAGAATATAAAATCTTGAGAAAAATCAAATCAGATCTGGACGACTCAGCCCCACAGGCCTGTCCTGCCCTTCACTGTGAACATGGTTGATTTGTACCAAATCTCCTCCCTCTTTAAATACCAACACACAAGTCCAATGTGAAAATAACAGTGTAGAATATAGTCAGCATTATAACATTACAGTTATAGAGGAAAAAGTCCAAAGTCCACAATAAAGTCATAAGGTCATAAATGATAGGAGCAGAATTAGGCCATTTGGCTCATCAAGTCTACTCCACCATTCAACCATGGCTGATCTATCTCTCCCTCCTAACCCCATTCTCCTGCCTTTGCCCCATTACACTTGTATTAATCAAGAATCTATCTATCTCTGCCTTAAAAATATCCATTGACTTGGCCTCCACAGTCTTCTGTGGCAAAGAATTCAACAGATTCACCACCCACTGACTAAAGGAATTTCTCCTCATCTCCTTCCTAAAGAAATGGCCTTTAATTCTGAGTCTTTGACCTCTAGTCCGAGACTCTCCCACTAGTCCTCTCCACATCCACTCTGTCCAAGTCTTTCACTATTTGGTGAATTTCAATGAGGTGTCCCCTCGTCCATCTAAACTCCAGCAAGTACAGGCCCAGTACCATCAAACGCTCATCATATGTTAACCCACTCATTCCTGGGATAATTCTTGTAAACCTCCAGACCCTCTCCAGAGCCAACACATCCTTCCTCAGATAACGGTGCCCAAAATGACTCACAATACTCCAAATGTGGCCTGACCTGCGTCTTATAGAGCCTCAGCATTACATCCCTGTTTTTGTATATAAGCCCCCTTGAAATAAATGCTAGCAATGCGTTTGCCTTTCTTACTACCAATTCGACTTACAAATTAACTTTTTGGGAATCCTGTACCAGCACTCCCAAGTCCCTTTGCACCTTCGATTTCTGGATTCTCCCTCCATTTAGAAAATAGTCTATACCTTTATTCCTGCTACCAAGATCATCACTGACCCCACTCACCCTGCACACTATGCCTTTCAGCTACTGCCCTCTGGGAGGCGTTACAGGTCAATTGCCTCCAAAACAACCCGTTTCAAAAACAGTTTCATTCCTACCGCAATTAACTTTTTAAACTCCGTACGGTGAGGAAATACGAATAAGCGTGGCCCTTATGTATTATGAAATGTGTCTGTTTGTATGTATATCTACGTTACGAGTTGAATGTTTGATGAAATGTTGGAACCTGTATCGAGCTGTACTGAGAACAAATTCCACCAGCCTGGCTGTGTGGTCATTAAAAAATACAAAAATGCATGACTCCTCACTTTGCTACGCTATATTCCATCTGCCACTTCTCTGTCCACTTTCCCAACCTGTCCAAGTCCTCTGCAGAGTCCCTGTTTTCTCTGCACTACCTGTCCCTCCACCTATTTTGTATCATCTACAAATGTGGTAGGTTGATAGATTGGGACTAATCCCGAGCTTATAGGAGGACGGTTCAGTGGTCTGATAACAGATGGTAAGAAACTGCTCTTGAATATGGCGGTACGCGCTTTCGAGCTTCTGTATCTTCTGCCCGACTGGAGAGAGGAGAAGACGGAATGACCAGGGTTAGGAAGGTCCTCGATTATGTTGTCTGCTTTCCCAAAAGCAACATGAAGAATACATGCAGTCAATGGTTGGGGAGGCTGGTGCTGTGATGGACCGGGCTACACCCACAACTCTCTTCCAAAATAGGTCGTTAAGAATATTACAATGAAGAATATATAATAAGGATGAGTAGCTCAGATTAGGGTGGGGCTCCCAGTGTGGGCAATTAATCATGGGAAACAAAACAAATGACCAATAAGTTAAACCGATGATAGATCCAAAATGCTGGAGTAACTCAGCAGGTCAGGCAGCATCTCTAGAGAAAATGAATAGATGACTTTTCGGGTCAGGATCCTTCTTCAGACTAATTGTAGTTACGTTAAACCAGTACTTTGTGTCTAACTTCACAGTGGAATTATAGTGCCATATTGAAAACCATATTGATCTCAAAAGTTGTACCTTTCCCCATAATTTCAATGCTTATAACACTGTGGTGGGTGTTTATGTTAAATTTAATTTTATGTGGGTGTGTGCATTGTTGCTTTTCACTTAGTATGTCTGTACGATAACTCACATTTCACTGTACCTTAGTTGGTTCAATGACAATAAACACAAATTTGAACGAACGATATCAGTCAGTACGCTGCTCTCTTTCATTCATAACAAGACTCCAGTCAGTTGTTTAAACAAAGTCAACTTGTTATATAAGACATTACATTGTGCAAAGCAGCATTTCTCAATTGTGTGCAATCATCACAATAGCAGACAGCGTCAGATTGTCTATGCAATTCTGCAGTATATGCTGTAAGCAGGGAGCAGATGGGCAGACAGCACCATTTTTAAAGAGGTGTTAACAAAATACAGGTCAACTCCACTTGATGGCCTCTCCAGCAATGACAGAATTCACAAATCACGGCCTGAAAATGTCAGACATGGCAATAAAATTCATCCTCACACAATTTATGTGAAAAATTGTAAATAAATGAACACAACTTTTTTTTAGACGTGTGTTTCTGCACGTGCACAGATGACACAGCATCGTGTTACGGGAAATCGCAATACCGACCGATTTCCAGGAACGCAACTTCCTCCCTGTAATGTGGTTCACGATGAGGAAAGCAGCGACACAGACTGTGATGCAGGAATGAACTCCCCTCTTAATTTGGTTCAAGAAAACAACATTTCAGTTTTGTTTGTAAGACTTTCTGAATATCTTCCTTTCCAACCTGTGATACTAACTCGTAACTCTTGCCTTCTGGCTTGAGCAACAGATGGATTCATGAGATAATGTCGCATAACAGAGTTTAAATATACACCAATCAATTGGGGTTAATGTGCAGCATGGAAGGAGGAGTCATTTTTCACACAGTGAGTGGTGAATCTGTGGAACTCTCTGCCACAGAAGGTAGTTGAGGCCAGTGCATTGGCTGGATTTAAGAGGGAGTTAGATGTGGCCCTTGTGGCTAAAGGGATCAGGGGGTATGGAGAGAAGGCAGGTATGGGATATTGATTTGGATGATCAGCCATGATCATATTGAATGGCGGTGCAGGCACGATGGGCCGAATGGCCTACTCCTGCACCTATTTTCTATGTTTCTATGTAACCATTTTGGAAAATAAAATTTTTGCTCCACTTGTTCTCATCTTGTAATCCCCTGGCACTTTCTTCGCCCCCCTTAGGACGGCATAGTGGGGCAGCTGGTAGAGTTGCTGCCTCACAGCGCCAGAGGCCCGGGTTCGATCCTGACCTCGGTTGCTATCTGTGCAGAGTTTGCACATTCTCGCTGTGACCAAGTGGGTTTCCTTCGGGTGCTCCGGTTTCCTCCCCCATCCCAAAGATATGCGGATTTGTAGGTTAATTCATTGGGCATTTTTAAAGTGGGTATTTTTAAAGTGGAGATTGATAGGTTCTTGATTAGTAAGGGTGTCAAAGGTTATGGGGAGAAGGCAGGAGAATGGGGATGAGCGGGAAAAATAGATCCACCATGATCAAATGGCGGAGCAGTTTCAATGGGCCGAATGGCTTAATTCTGCTCCTATGTTTAATGGCCTTATGGTCATAATTGGCCTCTGTAAATTGCAACCTCGTTTATAGAGAATGGGATAACATAGAACTAGTGTGAACGGGTGATCGATGGTCAGGGTGGATTTGGTGGACAGAAGGGCCTGTTTCCATGCTGTATCTTGAAACGAAAACTAAAAGGATATGAACTTATAGAGGATTTCAGACTTTCCCACAAAACTATTATCTTTATAAAATATTTCTAAGTTTCACATTTTGGTGAGTCATGCTTGAATCTACCAATGAAAGATCCCAGTAATTTTCTGACGTACAATTGAGGTGTAACTCACCTGAACCTTGCGAAGAAAGAAATTGGTTGCCACTGGACAGGCAGGAAGTGCCACATGGAATGAAGGTCAAAGTTCATTTTTCTCTTCTACCCCAAAATAACTTTAATTTTAAAACTCCACAAAAAAAGTACAATTGTATTTATTCCATCAAAGCAGATAAAACAACAAAAGGATGAAATTAGTTAATAACACCCATAGATTATTTGGTTTTCTGTCAGCAAAGCAATTCCATGATAACAAACATTCAATCTTAAAAACACAGAAACCTTGCTTGGGTGGGGGGCAGAATTGTGGGGAATGCTCATGCTGTTAGATATTCACAAACCCTTACCATAGATTTCTGAGTGCCAGCGGAGAAGGCAAGAGATTGGGGTTGAAAGGGGAAAGATAGATCAGCCATGATTAAATGGCGGAATAGATTTGAAGGGCCGAATGGCCTAATTCTGCTCATATATAATTTATGAACATGTGGGCACAATAAGTGGGCTCTGGCATTCAGAGTGCACAGTAGCCTCTAATCCCTGCAGATGTATTGGGTGAGGTGGCCAGAATATGTTGTGCATGTTGCTCTGCAGATTGATGATGTGTCGTTCAACTGTCAAGAGTGTTTTATTGTCATATCTTCTACTCCGAACAATGAATTTCTTACTTGCAGCTGCACAACAGAATATGTAAACATAGTACTTTGTAAAGAATATAATAAACAGAAAAACAGTTCAGTGCATGTGTGTCTATGTGTATATATAAGGAACTGCAGATGCTGGTTCACACTGAAGATAGTCACAAAAATCTGGAGTAACTCACCAAGTCAGGTAGTATCTCTGGAAAAAATGAATAGATGACATTCCAGGCCGAGATGACTTCTTCAGACAGAGAGTTGGGGTAAAGGAAAACAAAAGATATTGAAACATGATTATTAAGGGATTGGACACACTAGAGGCAGGAAACATGTTCCCGATGTTTCGGGGAGTCCAGAAACGGGGGCATCTGTTTAAGAATAAGGGGTAGGCCATTAGGAACAGAGATGAGGAAAAACTTTTTCACCCAGAGACGATATGAAGAATGATGATGGGACAAATGTAGCATTTGACGGCGGGACCTCATGGAAACGTCCCGTATAGTGAAAGGCTTGGATAGAGTGGATGTGGAGAGGATGTTTCCATACTAGTGGGAGAGTCCAGGACTAGAGGTCATGGCTTCAGAATTGAAAGACGTTCCTTTAGGAAGGAGATATTTCTTTAGTCAGAGGCTGGTGAATCTGTGGAATTCTTTGCCACAGAAGGTTGTGGAGGCCGACAATGGAAAAATTTCAGGCAGAGATAGATAGAATCTTGATTAGTACGGGTGTCAGGGGCTGTGGGGAGAAGGCAGGAGAATGGGGTTAGTAGGGAGAGGTAGATCAGCCATGATTGAATGGCGGAGTAGATTTGAGGGTCCGAATGGCCTAATTCTGCTCCTATCATGTATGACCTTATCAAATGACATTTGAGAGGAATGATGACAAATGAATCACACAACATAGAGTTTTAAGCCAGACCAGTAAGACGTTCACTGATAAAATTGACAAACGACCAAGCCTTGTCCGCAAAGTTCACCCACCCTTTAGAATGCCAGCGAATTGAAACATCATCGTGAAACAAATCACAACCAATTTTCATCCAAATATCCTCCTGGATTTAAATTAAGGAAAACAATCAAGGTCACCAGCTTCTTCCTGCTCTGAACAATACTGAAAGCTTTCATCTCATTCCAAGCTAAACCAATCTGTTTCAAATAGTAGTACAGTCGCATTCCCTCCACCATTGGCGCACCATAGCCTCAATGATTGCCACTACAGAACCCATGAAGCAACGCCCCAGAATATCTTTCATGAAACCTCCCAAATGCCCCATCTCTACCCTGCAGCACAATAGACAAGCTAGTTATGGTGGAGACCGTCAGCACTTAAGTCCCCATTAAGTCTCACATCACCATGACCTTTCAAGTCATCTTTCCACCTTAGTAATACAGCACAAGAACAGGCCCTTCGGACCAACGTGTCCATGCCGACCAAGATGCCTCATCTACACTAGTCCCACCTGCCCGTGCTTGGCCCATATCCCTCTAGACCATAGATAGACACAAAATGCTGGAGGAACTGAGCGGGTCAGGCAGCATCTCTGGAGAGAGGGAATAGGGGACGATTCGGGTCGAGACCCTTCTTCAGACTCAGAGTCAGGGGAGAGAGGAACTCGAGGTATGAAAAGGTACAGAAGAAATAAGAGCGGGCACTGATGACCCAGGAAAGTTGGAGCCCACAATGGTCCAATGTTGGCTGTGCAAGAGGTGATAACCAAGGGATACGAACAGTGAAACTAGCAGGATGACTAGGATGGGGGCGGGATGTAGAAAGAGGTGGAACCATTCCTATCCATGTACCTGTCCAATCTTTTGGTAAAATCCGTGGAGCTTATTGTATAGCAGCATTCGCACAATAGACCACGGCCGTACCAGAAGAAAGCTTGCTACCAACCTACCAACCGAAGGATATACAGCAGTGAGAAATACATGCCAGTCTTCCTAACAGTGGCCACACGCTGAGAAAAGATTACAAAACGCGGACAAAGCAAGTAACCCATACTCGGAGGTAGACAAAAATGCTGGAGAAACTCAACGGGTGAAGCAGCATCTATGGAGCAAAGGAATAGGTGACCCGAAACGTCACCTATTCCTTCGCTCCATAGATGCTGCCCCACCCGCTGAGTTTCTCCAGCATTTTTGTCTTCCTTCGATTTTTCCAGCATCTGCAGTTCTTTCTTACACAACCCATGCTCGGAAGTATTTAATTAATGAGCCTTTGAGACGTCATTACGTTGCAAAATGGTTGATTGAAGGAATGAATTCACAGAGCTTATTCCTTTCATTTTCTTACACTGACTCAATGTGCAAAGTGGCATCATGGTGCTGGCAATATTTAATAAATGGAAGCACAGCCAAAAGCAGAAACAAGCAATTATTAAGCTGCTGCTGTCCTTTGGCAGATTGTAAATTATTCGCTAATGACACCAGTCTCTATTTTTAGACATCCTATTGTTCTACTGTTTAGACCTGGCACCACGGTTTTGAATGATAAGACTAACAATTCATGGCAGCCATGGCAACAATAGCAAAGCTTCCGCCTCTCGGAGAAGGCGGCACCTCCCTCCGTAAAAACGAACATGATTAACCGTGAAGATGTTTAAGAAGGAACTGGAGATGCTGGAAACTCAAAGGTACACAAAAATGCTGGAGAAACTCAGCGGGTGCAGCAGCATCTATGGAGCGAAGGAAATAGGCAACGTTTCGGGCCGAAATGTTGCCTATTTCCTTCGCTCCATAGATGCTGCTGCACCCGCTGAGTTTCTCCAGCATTTTTGTGTACTAACCGTGAAGATGGCCTGCCTTCATTTCTTCAAATTAACTGAGCAAATTCATTCTCTTAGGCTTTAGAGACACAGCATGGAAACAGGCCCTTCGGCCCGCTGAGTCAACGCTGAACAGCAATCGCCCCTTACACTAGCGCTATCCTACGCACTAGGAACAATTTGCAATTTTCACCAAAGCCAATTAGTCTACAAGCCTATACGTCTTTGGAGTGTGGGAGGAAACTGGAGCACCCGGGGAGAAATCACGCGGTCACAGGGAAAACGTACAAACACCGTACAGGCAGCACCCATGGTCAGGGTAGGACCTGGGACTCTGGTACTGTAAGGCAGCAACTCTACCGCTGCGCCACCGTGCTGCCCCAAAGATTTCTTCCTTCTGTTAGTGCCTTCAAATTTTTTCTGAGAAGTAAATCTAAATTGGCTCAGTTTTGAAACATTGGAAACTCAAGGAATTCATTAACTTCACTACCAATTTCCATCCTGCAGTTAACTTCACTTGGACCATCTCCGACATCTCCCTTCCCTTTCTTGATCTCACCGTCTCCATCACAGGAGACAGACTATTCAAGATTCAAGATTCAAGAGAGTTTATTGTCATGTGTCCCAGATAGGACAATTAAATTCTTGCTTTGCTTCAGCACAACAGAATATAGAAGGCATGAATACAGAACAGATCAGTGTGTCCATATACCATTATATAAACATATACACACATAAATAAATAAAACAGATAAAGTGCAAATAAACAGATATTAATGTTCAGAGTTTTGTTTGAGTTGAGATCATATGCCTAATGGCTGTGGGGAAGAAGCTGTTTCTGAACCTGGACGTTGCAGTCTTCAGGCTCCTGTACCAACTGATCCATTATAAACCCACTGGCTCCCACAGCTATCTAGACAATACTTCTTCCCACCCTGCCTCCTGCAAAGACTCTATCCACTACTCCCAATTCCTCCGTCCATACCGCGTCTGCGCCCAAGATGAGGTGTTCCATACCAGGATATCTGAGATGTTCGCATTCTGTAGAGAACGAGGTTTCCCCTATTCCATCATAGATGAGGCTGAACACAGGTCTTCCTGGTACCCGAGCTCCGCTCTTGTTCCTTCTCCCCCTAGTCGCAACAGAGACCCCCTAGTCCTTACCTTCCACCCCATCCATCATCACATAACCCTCAGACATTTTTGCCACCTCCAACGGGATCCCACCACTAGCCACAACATCCCATCTCCTCCCCTTATCACTTTCAGTCGAGACTGTTCCCACTGCAACTCCCTGCTTAACTCATCCCTCCCCACCCAAACCACCCCCTCCCCAGGTACTTTCCCCTGCATGCACAGGAGATGCAACACCTGTCCCATTCCGTCCCCCCTCGACTCCATCCAAGGACCCCGACAGTCCTTTAAGGTGAGGCAAAGGTTCACTTGCACCTCCTCCAACCTCATCCACTGTTCAAGGTGTGGACTCCTATACATCGGCGAGACCAAGCGCAGGCTCGGCGATCGTTTCGCTGAACACCTCCGTTCAGACCACCTGGACCTACTCGATCTCCCGGTTGCTAAACACTTGAACTCCCCCTCCCATTCCCATCTTTTGTGGAGTCTGAGTAAGTGTCCCAACATGAAACATCACCTATCCATGTTCTCAAGAAATGCTGCCCGACCCGTGGAATTTCTCCAGCACCTTTTAAGTATTTTTCAACGTCAGTCTGGCAAGGACATATGCAAGAGTGGCCATCAAAGGGTTTAGGGTAAAATACATTGTCAAACCTAATTATTGAGCTGCCACTCTTCATTCCTCACTATTCTCACTCTCTTGTGTCAGGAGCTTAGTTTCTTACTTCAGAGACGGTCAGCTCTTAAAGCAACTTTAATATTAAGCAAGGACGAACCTTTAGAAAGGAGATGACAAGGAATTTATTTTGTCAGAGGATGGTGAATCTGTGAAATTCATTGCTACAGACGGCGGTCCAGGCCAAGTCAATGGTTGCTTATCAGTAAGTAAGTAAGTAATTTTTATTTATGTAGCACTTTTAAATCAAATCATGTTGAATCTAAAGTGCTTTACAGAGAAAAAAATTAGATTACCATACATCCATATAAAATAAAATAAAATAAAATTGATAGATTCCTGATTAGTGCAGGTGTCAGGATTCATGGAGAGAAGGCAGCAGAATTGGGTTGAGAGGGAAAGATAGATCAGCCGTGATTGAATGGCGGAGTAGACTTGATGGGCCGAATGGTCTAATTCTCCTATCGCTTATGAACATGTTTAACAATGGAAAATAACGGTTATCATTCTTCGAGGAAGTATGCAGAAATCCATTTTTTTAAATTCTGAACTCAAGAGCTCCGACCGCCGGCCCGCGGCCAACTTCTACCGTAGGCGCGGCGAGGACTTACCATCAGGAGCGGGGTCCCTTGCCGGGGACCCCTGGAGAGGAGCTCCGACCGCTGGCCCTGCAGTCTGCGGTGCTTCCGGCTGCGGCACGGCGGGGACTTTAAATCTTCGACCGCCAGCCTGCGGCCTACACCAACCTGAAGCCGCGGTCTCCAGTGGGGAGGCACTAATTCAGGACTTACCTGGACTTTACCTTGTCTACTCATCTGGACGCCCGCTGCGGCGGCTGCGGAGGTTTGATGTCCCCACCACGGGGGGAGATGGAGGAGGACCGGCCAAATTTTGTGCCTTCCACCACAGTGATGAATGCTGGGGTGGATGTTTGTGTTAAATGTTTATTGTGTTTTTGTGTGTTCTTTTTCATTGTATCGCTGCTGGCAAATTCATTTCACTTGCACTTTATGTGCAAGTGACGAATAAAACTGATTGTGATTGTGATTGTCAAGAGGAAAAAGAATCACTCCAGCGATGCAGGTAACACAATTAATATGCCCTGATTTTTTTTGTCATGCAGCTGGGGATCGATGTCTTTTGGGGGCTTTTCAAAGTTAATTAAACGCATTCATTGGACTTAACCTCGTCCATTAATATGTCATCGCATAGTTGTTTCAGTAATCCTAGTTACTAATGTTTACATGTTGCTATGCAACCTTCCACATCTCCTTCCTTGGAATACTCAGTGATGACTTTTCCATATTCCCCACATCCATCCCTGACGCTTATGTAAACGTTCTAGATTCTCTTCCCATGCCAACACAGAGCACTATTATTCCAGCAGAGAAAAAAAAATCTACTGGACGTATTTCTACATGTCACAGAAAATAAATAGGTGGGGGGGATCAAAGACCTTGAAACCAAATGATGCATTACAAAGGGGTTTAAATGAACGAAAGATACTGAAAAATGTATTTCTACTATAGACAATAGACAATAGGTGCAGGAGTAGGCCATTCGGCCCTTCGAGCCAGCACCGCCATTCAATGTAATCATGGCTGATCATCCCCAATCAGTACCCCGTTCCTGCCTTCTCCCCATATCCCCTGACTCTGCTATTTTTAAGAGCCCTATCTAGCTCTCTCTTGAAAGCAACCAGAGAACCTGCCTCCACCGCCCTCTGAGGCAGAGAATTCCACAAACTCACAACTCTCTGTGAGAAAAAGTGTTTCCTCATCTCCGTTCTAAATGGCTCACTCCTTATTCTTAAACGGCGTCCCCTGGTTCTGGACTCCCCCAACATCGGGAACATGTTTCCTGCCTCTACCTTTGAATTCTACCAAAACATAATAGGATGGTCAAAAATAAGGCGTCATGGAGGGACTAAGAACTCAGAAAGCTGAACCATAAGATAGGATCCTAATTCCTCTACCGCTATCAGGGCCCAATAACGCAATCAGCCATGGACATAGGTTGAAGTAGAGGGGCATTGGTCCACTCTGAACAAGGGTCCCGACCTGAAATGTCACCTATGTTTTTTCTCCAGAGATGCTGCTTGACCCGCTGACCCCAGTACTTTACGTCTCTCTTGGGCATTGGTGCACAATGGCTAAAGGTACTAAGGTATCTGATTAGAGCTGCTCAAATGGCTTAGAGAGCGTATACAGTTCTTCATGTGGCATTCAACTATAAAGGCAAAACAAAGACAGATTTTAGGGTGGCAAGTTGGCGCAGCGGAGAGCTGTGGGTTCAGAGACACCAGAGACCCAGGTTCGATCCTGACTACGGGCTCTGACTGTACGGAGTTTGTACGTCCTCCCTGAAACCGAGTGGGTTTTCTCCAGGTGCTCCGGTTTCCTCCCACATTCCAAAGACATCCAGGTTTGCAGGTTAATTAGCCTCTGTAAATCGTCCCCAGTGTGTAGACAGAACTAGTGTATGGGTGATCGCTGGCCAGCTTGGACTCAGTGGGCCAAAGGGCTTGATTCCACATTGTACCTCTAATCTAAAAAAAAACTAAATTCTACCTCCCAGACTGAGGGCTTCCAGTTACACAGACTAGCTGCAGAAAGCAAAATATAGTCAAGAGAGTCGAGAGTGTTTTATTGTCATGTGTCCCAGAAAGAACAATGAAATTCTTACTTGCAGCAGCACAACAGAATATGGAAACATAATGCACTGTAAACAATATGATAAACAAGAGAGGGAAAAAAGTTCAGCGTGTGTATTGATACATCCATACTCACAAATACATATATATATAGATCATCTACACACACACACTAAATAAATAAACAAACAAATAAATAGATAGCTAGACAAATGATAGATAGATAGATAGATAGATAGATAGATAGATAGATAGATAGATAGATAGATAGATAGATAGATAGATAGATAGATAGATAGATAGATAGATAGATAGATAGATAGATATAGAAAGAAATTAATTATTGCATATAATAGGAAGGAACTGCACTTGCTGGTTTGCATCGAATATAGACACAAAATGCTGGAGTAACTCAGTGGGTCAGGCGGCATCTCCGGAGAAAAGGAGGTGACTAAGAACTAAGAAATTATTATTGAATTGCTAAACTTGCTATTGTGTTGTACTGCTTACAGCTGCAAGAACGTGTAGCAATCAATAAAGGGCTATAGGCCTATTGCGAGTTTATGTACAGGGACATATCTATCCATGCACTGTATACTTGTATTTTTACTTATGCATCTTAAATATGTATGTCATGTTTTATACTTTGGCAATATAACAATGTATTTTTTATAATGCCAATAAAGTTTTTAAATTGAAAATTGAATTAGATAGATAGATAAATAGACAGACAGACAGACAGACAGACAGACAGACAGACAGACAGACAGATAGATAGATAGATAGATAGATAGATAGATAGATAGATAGATAGATAGATAGATAGATAGATAGATAGATAGATAGATAGATAGATAGATAGATAAACAAATACATAAATAAAATAAAGTAAAGACTAAAAGAGTCTCACATAAATGTTTAAAACCATGAAGGGTTTAGTTGAAGGGGAAACAATGCCTGAAGGGACAATATCAGTTGCAATGCCTCACCCACCCGTTACTTTCAGTCCGAAGAAGGGTTCCGACCCGAAACGTTACCCCCTCCTTTTCTCCGGAGATCCTGCCTGACCCGCTGAGTCACTCCAGCATTTTGTGTCTATATTCGATGCAAACCAGCATCTGCAGTTCCTTCCTATTATATGCAATAATTTGAACCTTGCTGGTTACATATCCATGTATAGAGATAGGGAAAAGTTTCAGATTTGTTTTTTCAGGCTGGCCTTTTTCCTTCTCATGTGATATCATCCACATATAATGTGAGAGTGAAATAGGGCTTTTCCAAATGAACATCAACTCACTCACCATTTTACTGCTCTTGGTAAACCGTGTCCTAAATCTTCTTGCATAGCCTCTCAAGGGACTGTTTGTCACAGTACAGCCGATTGTTTCTCGTCTCTTTTTTCCCCTCACTTTCTCTCCATTTAACACAGCTGCAAACATCCAGACAACCATCGCTTCCTCTGGGAAGCCAATGGCTCAGTCCACCAAAGTCATAAATTCATACTTTTGCCAAATATCCAGCTGCCTGCAATTATAAAGCAGAGTGTAAATGATAAATTCATTATCTCCAAACTTCAATCCAAGCCAAATATTCAGTGTTCTGAAGATCGACACAAAAAGCTGGAGTAACTCAGCGGGACAGGCAGCATCACTGGAGTGAAGGAATGGGTGACGTTTCGGGTCGAGTCGAGTCCCTTCTTCAGAAATGTCACCTATTCCTTCTCTCCAGAGATGCTGCCTGTCCCACTCAGTGACACCAGCTTTTTAATAATAATAATAATACACTTTATTACAGACTCAAGGTCCAGACAAGGGGCAACATTACATTAAAAATGCATTGCATATCAAATATCATAAATATATATAAAATCTTGGTATATCACATAAAAACATCATAATTTATATTTAACAAAAACCCACAATACTTAAGTTAAAAATCCAGATTAAAAGATGATCAATGTCCTACAACGAGACAACGATACCAGTGTCTCCACAACTGGGATTCGTAGCGTGTAGTGCTAACCCTTATGTTTGTCAAGGCCACAATAAGCACATTTCTAGAGTCATTTATCCTGCAAATGAATTTATACATGTGGTGTCTTAGGATAGCTTCTAAAGTACTGACTCCTGCAGCCACAAACATATTACTGGCACTACACCATCTAGGTTGCCTTAGCAGTGTTCTCGTGGCATCGTTATATGCCACCTTTAGTCTCTGCATACTTGTCTTTAAATAGTTCGACCACAGGTGCGCAGTGTAGAGTGGTGTGCAGTATGCTCTAAATAGCGACAACTTCACCACATCTGCACACGCACCAAATTTACGCAAGAGGATATTTGCCTGTACATACAGCATGCGTCGTTGCCTATAAATATCCTCATCATCTGTCATTTGTTCTGTAATAATATGCCCTAGATATTTTATCTTATTACAGACACTAAGATTGTTGTCAGACAATTTAAAAACAGGATGTTTTTGTGTCTATCTTCCGTTTAAACCAGCATCTGCAATTCCTTCCTACATATTCAGTGAGACAATAAACAATAGGTGCAGGAATAGGCCATTCGGCCCTTCGAGTCAGCAGTTTACTCTCTGCTGAAAGGCAAAGGTTTGCAAACTGGCTTCTCATTCTAATTCGACTCTTCTTCAGCATTGCTGGCAATTGTGTCCCTTTCTCATTCCATCCCTGGTTTTCATGTTAACTTTCCTCAAAGCAACGGTGGCAATAACTTCACATTCAAACTAAAAACTGAATTTGAGCATTTTGAATCCGTTCACCACTGTTCATGATCAGAATGTTTGAATCCAGACATATATTTCAAAAACTCTGATGACAAAGGCACTCAATTGCACATGAAAGCCTATTCATATATCACCCAAATGATGGTCACATTAGGGCAGCACTGTGGTGCAACTGGTGGAGATGTTGCCTCACAGCGCCAAGGACCCGGGTTCAGACTGTGTGGAGTCCGAAGAATTCTGAAGAGAGTCCAAAGAAGGGCTCAACGTGAAACGTCACCTATCCATTTCCTCCACCGATGCTGCCTGACCCACTGAGTTCCTCCACCACTTTGTGCTTTAATCATTCACATGTTGTCAGCCTCCTTCTCAATGCATTTATTAATCAGGGACTCCATTTGAACCCTCCAGAGAGCTAGTCAAGCTATTTTTGCGTGTGTGGAAACACTATAAGAGATGATTGTCGAATATAGTTTTTGCTGAGCAATATTAACTACTTATTAATTTAGATTGGTTATCTTTGCTTAAAACTAATCAAGAACATATGTTACGCTACTGCTCCTAACCACATATCCGTTTAGGTGAGTGAACAGTTGAGCAAAGATCAGCCATAATCAACACCTGTTCTACCACCATCTGTCTAGGTTGTATTATTTCAGACTTTAGTTCAGATTTAGAGATACAGCGTGGAAACAGGCTCTTCGGCCCACCAATGCTGTGCTGGCCAGCAATCACCCAGCTCACTCGCACTATCCTACACACTAGGGATATGTTACAATTTTTACTGAAGCCAATTAACTTACAATTCTGCAAGTCTTTGGAATGTGGGAGGAAACCGGAGCACCCGGGAAAAAACCAACGCGGTCACAGGGAGAATGTGCAAACTATGGGCAGGCAGCACCGGTAGTCAGGATAGAATCCGGATATCTGGCATTGCAAGTCAGAGACTCTACTGCTGCACCACCGTGCCACTCTAGAATTATTCTGTTATTCTCCAGACAAAGAGGATCATGTGAAATTAATAAAAATAAATTTGCAGCATGGACCACCTCTCAGGGTGACACAAAGTGAATGAAGCACAACTGGACATTGTTGCTCTGTGGGTAAGTTGCATCGAGCTGACACTCCCGCCAGCAGCATTCTGGCAATAAGAGTACAGCTTGTTTTCGTGGCATTTGTTGAAAATTCAGGATATTACACGATACTGGGAAGTCAAACCTTGGTCCTATTCAAACAGTTTATTTCAGTTTAGTTTAGTTTAGCTTAGTTTAGTTTAGTTGAGAGATATAGCACGGAAACAGGCCATTCGGCCCACCGTCCGCTCCGACCAGCGATCCCCGCACATTAACGCTCTCCTACACGCACTAGGGTAAATGTACAATTTTACCGAAGCCAATTAACCTACAAACCTGTACATCTTTGGGGTGCAGGAGTAAAAAGCACATGGAGAAAGCCCAAGCAGGTCATGGGGAGAACGTACAAACTCCGTACAGACAACATCCGTAGTCAGGATTGAACCCGGGTCTCTGGTGCTGTAAGGGCAACTCTACCGTTGCGCCATCGTTTCACCCTGCTTTCCTGAAAATGTTCATTTTCAGCTTATCGGGCTTCAATGCCACATGTCATCAAGCTGGAGAGGGAACAGAGAAGATTTACGAGGATGTTGCCAGGGCTAGAGGTTCTGAGCGAGAGGGAGAGGTTGAGTAGGCTGGGTCTCTATTCCTTGGGCCCAGGATGATGAGGGGTGATCTTATAGAGGTGT
Organism: Amblyraja radiata; assembly: GCF_010909765.2. Classification (NCBI taxonomy): domain Eukaryota; kingdom Metazoa; phylum Chordata; class Chondrichthyes; order Rajiformes; family Rajidae; genus Amblyraja; species Amblyraja radiata. The sequence goes on along the minus strand of NC_045982.1, from coordinate 6,364,576 downwards.
ATAAGATCATGAGAGGAATAGATCGGGTAGATGCAAAGAGTCTCTTGCCCAGAGTAGGTGAATCAAGGACCAGAGGACATAGGTTTAAGGTGAAGGGGAAATGATTTAATAGGAATCTGAGGGGTGACGTTTTCACACAAAGGGTGGTGGGTGTATGGAACGAGCTGCTAGAGGAGGTAGTTGAGACAGGGACTATCCCAACCTTTAAGAAACAGATAGATAGGTACATGGCTATGACAGGTTTGGAGGAGATGGGCCAAACGCAGGCAAGTGGGACTAGTGTAGCTGGAACATGTTGGCTAGTTGGGCAGAAGGGCCTGTTTCCACACTGCATCACTCTATGACTCTATGGCATCAGTGACAGTGTAGCAAACCTCCCCCCCCCCCCCACCCCCACCCCAGTAATACACAGGATTATCCCTGAAGATGCAGGAGGCAGTGGTTTGGCAGCCACAACCAATATCCAAAAGCAAGTGCGTTGCCACTTTGGCTAGCATCAATGCAGATGAAAGTCATTCTGTTTTTTGTATGGCCTGGTCTTAGATGAATTATTTTCTTCAACGTCTCTGCACTCTGCGGCAAGTAACCGAAGATCTCGGAAGAAACCCGCGTGGTCAGGGGGAGAACGTACAAACTCCGTACAGACAGCACCTGTAGCGGGGATCGAACCCGGGTCTCTGGCGCTGTAAGGCAGCAACTCTACCGCAGCGCCACCATGCTGCCCCTTTGCTGTACTGCTCTATTCTCTCTGTAAACCAAGTTCATGCAAGCAGGGAATTTGAAGTTTAATTATCTGGAATATTTCTCACGTTATGTTTTGCCCTCTTCGACGTGGCAATGTTTACTCCAAACCTGTGACCAGCCTTCGGAAGGAAATATTGCAAAGTTCGGATTTTCTTTTAAATTCCGATTCTTTGCTGCACTTTATCAGCCTTCTCATTCCCAAGTTAGACCAAATTCCAAAAGTATTACTCAGTGGCCATTTTTAACCTGAATATATTTCAATGAGGCAGGGAAATGGAGGTTATCCAATCAAAAAACCTTGGCACTGCTGTCTGTCAAATGCAAGTGATATATTCTATTGAAAATGTCATCTGCTTTATCTCAACCAGAGAAAGAATGCAGAAGCGATATTTTAATGTCTTTCCTGTCTTCTCCGTTTTGTTGGGTGTCGAGGGAATTCTTCCTCCCTTCTCTCCCTCACTAAAGTTTCGCAGAGATACCCTTCTGTTTGAAAATTCATATGTTTAATTAAATAGAGCTGGAATGAAGAGCAAAGTGGCACCAGACTCACTATGTATTCAATTTCATCCATAGAGAATGCGTTCTTCCACTGTTGGAGATGAAACATAGAAACATAGAAAATAGGTGCAGGAGTAGGCCACTCGGCCCTTCGAGCCAGCACCGCCATTCAATATGATCATGGCTGATCATCCAGAATCAGTACCTTGATTCCATTAGCCCTGAGAGCTGTATATATCTTTCACCTGAATATATCCAGTGAATTGGCCTACACTGCCTTCGGTGGCAGTGGATTCCACAGATTCACAACTCTCTGGCTAAAAAACATTTTCCTCATCGCAGTCCTAAATGGCCTACCCCTTATTCTTAAACTGTGACCCCTGTTTCTGGACTCCCCCAACATGGGGAACATTTTTCCTGCATCTAACCTGTCCAATTCCTTAAGAATTTTACATGTTTCCGTCACTTCTTGTACTGGTGTCTGTAACGGTGAGAAGAAATCAAGAGAACTGTCGAGAAACAAAAAAAAAAATCATGAGATTTTTACTGTTCCAGAACATGGAACATAGAACATAGAACATAGAACAGTACAGCTCAGGAACTGGTTGGCCGTGCCAAACATGATTAGCAAAGGGCCTGTCCCACGGGCATGCGTCCTGCATGCGGCAAGCGCGACCTAAAGGGCCGGTCCCACCAGCATGCGCCTGCATGCGGCAAGCGCGACCAAACCAGAAGCAGGAGCTGCGCGGAGGTCGAGTGAGTGACACGGCATCGAGGCGGCTGCGGGCCGGCAGGCCGTTGCCGTGCGGAATTTTTGAACACGGTCAGTTTTTCGGAGCCCCGCACGATGTCGGGACCAGCTCCGCACAACTCCATACGGCTCCGGCGATCGAAGTGGGACCGGCCCCGCGAGGCCGTACGGCTCAAGCGACCACGTTAGGTCGCGCTTGCTGCATGCAGGCGCATGCTGGTGGGACCGGCCCTTTAGGTCGCGCTTGTCGCATGCAGGTCGCATGCTCTTGGAACAGGCCCTTTAGGGTGTACTAATTCAACTTGTTCCATACACCCATCACCCTTTGGGTGAAAAAGTTATCCATCAGATTCCTAGTAAATATTTCCGCTTCACCTTGAACCTATGTCCCCTGGTCCTCGATTCCCCTACTCCCGGCAAGAGACTCTGTGCATCTACCCAATCTATTCCTCTCATGATTTTATACACCTCTATAAGAACACCCCTCATCCTCTTGTGCTCCAAGGTATAGAGTCCCAGCCGACTCACCCACCACCTATAGCTCGGACCCTCTAGTCCTGGGCAACATACTCGTAAATCTTCTCTGTAGCTTTCCCAGCTTGGCGACATCCGTGAAGGGCCAAATGATTCCGATTATTGGAATGTTGCACGATTTGGGCTCCGACATTCCTGGTGACCACAGAGCTGACAAAGTGGAACGCCATCTGGATGACGTGTCGATGTGTATTGCCAATTGTCCTGCGTTATTGAATCAGTCCATGACTTGCCGACCGCAGGGAATTCGACCCGCAGGTAAAATAAACAAAGAAGGAATTTAAACAGAAGTGATACATCAGTGTGACCCTAGGGTAAAGTATGTGATACCACAGGCCCTGCTGGTATCAGTGCCTTCTCCAATTTCGATGTTAGGATCGTACAATGCGTCAGAAGATGCAACATCCTCCGTGGCTTAAGCCTCTAGCCGTAGAATTCATCGAACACCCCTTACACTGTGTTGTAAACTATCTGCACTTGACTGGTGAAAAATGGTGCCTTAAGAAGGCGATTCTGGAATCGTGTCTCAGCCTACTATTCCCATACACGGGCGGCACGGTGGTGCAGCGGTAGAGTTGCTGCCTCACAGCGCCAGGGACTCGGGATCGATCCAGACCGCGGGTGCTATCTGTACGGTGTTTGTACTTTCTCCCCATGACCTGCGTGGGTTTTCAGCTTCAGATTCAGATTCAGATTCAGATTCAATCTTTATTGTCATTGTGCAATGTACAGTACAGAGACAACAAAACGCAGTTAGCATCCCACCCAGAGGAGCGAACATAGAATAATGAGCAATAAATATATATACGTACATACAGTAGTAGTAGTGCAATTTTGGGGGAAGGAGTGTGGGGGGGGGGGGGGGGGGGGGGGGGGGGGGGGGTGGGGGGGGGTGGTGGGTGGGGGGGGGGGGGGGGGGGGGGTGACTGGCAATCACCAAGGTGCAGACTTAAGTAATGTAACAGCCGCAGGGAAGAAGCTGTTCCTGGACCTGCTGGAGGAGGGTAAACAAACTGTGGCTGGGGTGAGAGCAGTCCTTGACAATGCTGCGCGCCCATCGCAGACATCGCTTGCTTTGGACAGACTCAATGGAGGGGAGTGAGGAACCCCAGGTGCTCCAGTTTCCTCCCACACGCCAAAGACGTACAGGTTTGTGTGCTGACTTGGCTTCGGTAAAAAATCGTAAAAAGAGACTGTGAAAGGAGGGAAGAGAAGAAACGGAGGAGTAAATGTTCAAACAAAGCGCAAAGATCCTTACAACGAAGCCCCACACACATGCTTGAGGAACAGCCTCTCATCTGCCTGGCAATCTGCAGCCTTCTGGACTCAATACTGTAGTTTACAACATCAGATAAATTGATTTCAGATTGCATCAGATGTGTCTTCATAAGTTCATAAGTGATAGTAGAATTAGGCCATTCGGCCCATCAAGTCTACTCTGCCATTCAATCATGGCTGACCTCACCTTCTTAACCCCATTCTCCTGCCTTCTCCCCATAACCCCTGACACCCGTACTAATCAAAAATCTATCCACCCTGCTTTAAAAATATCCAGTGACCAGGTCTCCACAGCCTGCCGTGGCAATGAATTCCACAGATTCACCCCCCTCTGACTAAAGAAATTCCTCCTCGTCTCCTTCCTAAAGGAACGTCCTTTAATTCTGAGGCTATGACCTCTGGTCCTAGACTCCCCCACTAGTGGAAACATCCTCTCCACATCCACTCTATCCAGGCTTTTCACTTTTCGGTAAGTTTCAATGAGGTGCCCCCTCATCCTTCTAAACTCCAGCGAGTGCAGGCCCAGAGCCGTCAAACACTCATAGACGTGTGATATTGGCTCAAATTGTTTCTTTCTTTTCCCCCTTTCTTTTTTTCTTCATCTCTCAGAAAACGGAGGCCATGCCCAGTCTAATCTGCCAGGTGTATCCTTGCGACACTAGACTTTAGAGATACAGCGTGGAAACTGCCCCACCTAGTCCAAGCCGACTAGCGATCCTGGAAACTAGCACGATCCTACACACTAGGAACAGTTTACTACTTTTACCGAAGCCTATTAACCCGCAAACCTGCACGTCTTTGGAGTGTGGGAGGAAACCAGAGCACCCGGAGAAAACCCTCGCGGTCACAGGGAGAACGTACAAACTCCGTAAAGACAGCAGCCATAGTCAGGATCGAACCCGGGTCCCTGGCGCTGTGAGGCGGCAACTCTACCGCTGCGCCACCGAGCCTTTCTCTCTGTATTTCACAACTCCTGCATTCTTTTGTCAATGTTCTCATCTTCTCCCTACCCTGCCCTGCATCTGAAGAAGGGTTCGGCCTGAAACGTTGCCTATTTCCTTCGCTCCATAGATGCTGCCGCACCCGCTGAGTTTCTCCAGCATTTTTGTCTACCTTCGATTCTCCAGCATCTGCAGTTTCTTCTTGAACATTCTCCCTGCCCTCATTCACTCACTGACCAGGTCACCTTGCTTACAGCTTAACTTCATGGTCACCCTGAGTTAACCCTTTCCAAGACACCCCCTATCCTTCACCTCCCCTGTGCTTTAACAACTTGCTTTGTCACCGTCCCATTCCTGACAAAGGGTCTTCGACGGGAACAGATCTCTCCCCACAGATGCACCCCGACCTGCTGGACATCTCCAGCGTTTTCTGTTTTTGGATTCTATGAACATTAAAAGTCGATCGCCTTGCAAACTGAACATAAAACCTCTGAGAGCGATGCCTGATCCCTGAACTGTTTAGATAGATTGCAACGCCAAGAATTCTGTACAAATGTCTTTCTTTTCGAACAGAGAGGAGGAATGCCAAAAATCACTTCAAAAATGACAGGTGTTTCATTAGATTAACATCAAGGGGCAGACAATTGAAACCCTTCTTCTGTTAATGAGTTTGCTATGAATCCGTCTATGAGTAAATTACCTTGATAAGAGTTTAGGAATTTCTAAAACTGTATGCAAAGAAATCAGAGATAAGTGGAAACTGCACTACTTCCTTAAAGTTTTACAATGATTCACACAGCAAGCTTTTTTATTTTAGTTTAGTTTAGCGATACAGTATGAACACAGGCCATTCGGGCCATCGAGTCCGCGCTGACCATTGATCACCTGTTCACTAATCCTATGTTATCCCAGCTTGCATCCTACACACTAGGGGCAATTTACAGAATCCAGTGGACCTACAAACCTGCATGACTTTGGAATGTGGGGGGGAGACCTGAGCACCCGGAGAAAATCCACGCAGTCACAGGGAGAAGGTACAAACAGTGTACAGACAGCACCCATAGTCAGGATCAAACCCGGGTCTCCAGTGCTGTGAGGCAGCAACTCTACCGCAGCACCACCGTGCCACCCCAGTTCTTGTCATTCATTGGGAATTTGATCCTCCCCTGTTTAACGTGGCTTTCTTGAATTTCACCGAACTCTTGTCGGCTGCCTCCCCCCTCACCTTGTCGAATGATCTTGTGACTGTGGGGCAGGGCTGCCAACTCTCACGCTTTGACCCTCACCCTCAAGCAAACTCTCACGCCCTCACGCTGATCAGAAATTTCTCACGCTCAGTGGTGAGAAATTTTGTGATCAATGAAAATTTCGAAAACTCGGACAAACTGCATGGTCCGCGGGTGTTGGAGAGCCGGGGCTGCGTGAGGGATGTGAGCAGAGCCAGCGGCGGGAACAGATGCGGGGAGCCGGGGCTGGTGAGTTTGCGCGACTGTCAAGTGTTTGCGGCGCTGACGGGTCGCACGCTGCAGCTCTGGCCATGGAGCACTCCGGACAGTGCGAGTGTCCCGGGCCGCGGAGCCGTCGGAGGCGTTGTGCCACTGCGCGAGAGTCTCTGTGCCGAAGGGACAGACTCTCAAAGGGAGGTGGAGGGAGAGAGAGAGAGAGAGGGGAAGGAGACAGGGAGACAGTGGGGGGAGAGAGAGGGGGGTGAGAGGAGAGAGAGGGGAGAGACAAAGGGGGCGTGAATGGAGAGAGAGAAGAGGGAGAGGGGGGAGAGAGGTAGGGGAGAGTGAGGTGGGAGAGTGAGGTGGGAGAGGGGGAAGAGAGAGAGGGAAGAGAGAGGGGTGAGAGGGAAGAAAGAGGGAAGAGAGAGGGGGTGGAGAGGGAGGAGAGGGTAGGAGAGAATGGGAGAGAGAGGGGTGGTAAAAGAGAGAGGGGGAAAGAGAGAGAGATGGGGGGGCAAAGAGAAAGAGGAGATAGAGACAGAGGAGGAAAGAGAGGGGAGAGAGAGCCAGGGGGGTGAGGTGGGAGGGAGAAATGGGGGAGAGAGCTCCCTTTGAGAGCTATGCTCCCTCGGGCTTGGTCTCTCGCAATTTCTCAGTCCCAACTCTCACCCAATGTTGGCAGCCCTGCTGTGGGGGCAAGAGGTTTGGGGGAAATTACAGAGAGCTCAGTACTCTTCATGAGGCTGAAGATAGACACAAAAAGCTGGAGTAACTCAGCGAGACAGGCAGCATCTCTGGAGAGAAGGAATGGGTCACGTTTCGGGTCGAGACCGTCCTTCAGAGGCTGAAGACAGGAAAGCGACAAGTATTGGAAAAATGAAGTAAAAACACAAACAGCCAAGACTCTTTAAGTATCTTCCCCTTTGTTCTACCTACTATATTAGAGTTTGGCTAGACTATATGTATAGTATTATCTAATTTGATTGGATAGCATGCAATAAAAAAAACTGTTCTGTATGTCGGTACTCATGACAATAATAAACCTAAAATTAAACCAGGATTCCATATAACCTCCAAAATTAGCTCGCATTTTTTCCTGACGAGCTGCAGCTCCTTACAGAGGGATCTCACAGGTTTTGCAAAACGTTCATGCTTCTGCCTTCCTCCTGCTAGACAAGGGATGATCAGCTCTGATCAACACTGCTGCCTGCGTGGCCTTCAGTGCACCTCTTACCACCTTATCCTCTCTCTGCAAACCCTCCCATCCTGCATAAGCAAAGGTCAGTGTGAAGAACAAAACAGATACAGAAGGAAAGACTATTTTCAGAACAGGTTACTGGAATCAAGTATGGGGGTGTCGTTTTACCAGAATCAAAAATAGTGCCTTTGGTCACTGTGACATGATTAGAGAGAACATGTTCTGGACCAGATGCCAGCTGAGTTCAGCTGGTAACACTGAGGTCCGTCGCTCAGAGAGACTGCATTTATACCTTGCGTAGCAAGGAACTGCAGATGCTGGTTTACACTGAAGGTAGACACAAAATGCTGGAGTAACTCAGCAGGACAGGCAGCATCTCTGGAGATAAAGAATGGGTAATGTTTTAGGTCGAGTCCCTTCTTCAGACTGGATATATACCATGTCTATCTAGCTGGGTATACACCCTATTCAGATATACATAATATAAATTGTCCCTAGTGTGTAGGATAGTGCTAGTGTACAGGGATCGCTGGTCGGCGCGGACTCGGTGGACTAAACGGCCTGTTTCTCTAAACTGAACTAAACTAAAATTCAGATCATTCAATCTACTAGTGATCAAAGCTACAATTCCTATCAGTGTTAGTTTACTTTAGTTTAGAGATACAGCAGGAGATGAGGATAAATTAGGAAGGAGATGAGGATAAATGTCTTTAGTCAGAGGGTGATGGAATTATTTGCCACAGAAGGCTGTAGAGGTCAAATCAGTGGAGATTTATAAGGGGGAGATAGATAGACTCTTGATTAGTACAAGTGTCAGAGGTTATGGGGTGAAGGCAGGCGAATGGGATTAGGAGGGAGAGATAGATCAGCCATGATTGAATGGCGGAGTAGACTTGATGGGCCGAACGGCCTAATTCTGCTCCTATCCTTTATGACCTTATGTAAAAGGTTTAGGTTTATTATTGTCACATGTATTGAGGAACAGTGAACAGCTTTGTTGTGGAAGTTTTTCACACAGATCAGATACACCGCACTTGGATGCAATCAGTTTAAACTCAAGTGCAATGGATAGGGCAAAGGGGAATAGATGGAGCAAATGGAAGGATGTGAGGTGTAAACATAGTCTGCAGCATTGTAGCACATCAGCTCCTTAGACAAATGCCAATGTCCTCAATGGGGTAGAGGTGAATCAAACCGTTCTCTAGCTTATGGAAGGCCCATTCATAGGCCTGATGCCAAGACAGGGACGGTGGGAGAACAAAGGGGGGCCCAGTGTGGGGAGGGGGTGGGGGGACTCTGGTTTAGAATCCTCTGCCCAGGGGATAAGTGGGTGTTTGTTTGTTCATTTGTTCCGGTGAAGGTCGCCAGCCACCAGCCAACAGTTGCTTGTCTTTTTCATTTTGTTTTCACTTTTAATTATGTGTCTGTGTACCTTGTGTGTTGTGACTGTCGGCAGAACAATTTCCCTCCTGGGATGAATAAAGTTTTATCGTATCGTAGCAGAAAGCTGTTCCCGAGTCTGGTGGTGCGCGCTTTCAAGCTCCTGTACCTTCTGCCAGACAGGAGCGGAGAGGAGGAGGAATGGCCAGGGTGAGACAAGTCTTTGATTATGTTGGCTGCTTTTCAAGGCAGCATGATGTGTAGATGGGAAGTCTGGTCTATGTGATGGACTGGGATACATCTACAGCTCTCTGCAATCTCTTGCACATCGAGCAGAGCTGTTTCCAAACCAAGCTGTGATTTAAGGAGTTACAGCATGGACACCATGACTTAGTACTGTTGCTATGCACGGTTTAGGATACAAATACCAGAGTTCAGAGTCAGACTCAGTGGTGGCTGAGTGATAAAGTATAAAAGCATGAAATCTAGACCAAAGGAAATAGTTCAAATGGAAGTCACATAGCCCAGGTGAATGATGGAGATGTGACTAGTTTGATCATTGCAAAGTCCACAATAGATTGGCTTCAACATGGATTGTGGTTGTTGCAAACTCACACGTATTAGTTTACGTAGGTGGTGAGACTATTAGTCTATGATGGATTGAGTTATTCATGGACTACGCGAGGTCACCCAATGGATAATTCGATTACTCATGGGCGGTTGATAAGAGTCAACTAACAAAAGGTTGGATCAGACTTTAAATGTTGGTAACATTAATGATCAATGGGTTTGATTCCACATTGAGTGGACAGGTTTAACGCCACAGGGCAGGACAGTGGAGCAGTGGTAGAGTCACTACCTCATAATGTCAGAGATCCAAGCTCGATCTTGACTATGGTTGATGTCTGTGTATACGTACGTACATTCTCCCTGTGACCACGTGGGTTTTCTTCGGGTGCTCCGGTTTCCTCCCACATGCCAAAGACATTCCCGTTTGCAGGTTAATTGCCCCAGGTGTGTCGGATGCAAAAGTGGGATAACATTTAGAACTAGTGTGAATGTTGATCGATAGTTGGCGTGGACTCGGGAGGGCCAAAGGTCCCGTTTCCATGCTCTCTCTAAAACTAAAAACCATGTATAATGTATTATACATGGACAATGAAACAAAGACTTTGATTAGGAAAGAACTGCAGATGCTGGTGTAAATCGAAGATAGACACAAAATGCTGGAATAACTCAGTGGGACAGGCAGCACCTCTGGAAAGAAGGAATGGGTGACGATTTGGGTAGAGACCCTTCTTTAGACTGATCCGTTTCAGGTCGAGACCCTTCTTTAGACTGATCCGTTTCGGGTCGAGACCCTTCTTCAGTCTGAAAGCAGGTCTTGAAAATTATACGTGCAATTATATGTACAGAAATAAAAACAATCTTTGGTCAGTGACAGAACCAGGGCCTGTGGTTTAAAAAATATGCACAAATTCCATTAAGGATGCAGGTGAAATATAGTTTAGGGCAGAGTGCTGAGGATGTGGAACACACAAGCAGAGGAGATGATTGAGGAGAACAGTGAAGATGGGTTTAAGGGCAAGCTGGATCGACAAGAGGTTCAGAGAAACCAAAGCATTTTGAATAGGTGTTAAGAACCAAGACCAATGAAGGCTTGTGAGCAGTGCTTCATAATGAAATCTAATCCAATGCATATATTTTCTTATTTAACAAACTATTATCTTTCGAAACAATAACTGTGAAAAGGCAATTGCAACCACTGATTAAATAATATGGACAAGAGCAGCTCCTGCTGGCAGTATCGATGATAACAATGACCAACAAAATAGTTTTTCACAGGGGACGTTTTGCAGTCCAGTTGATTATATCCTCCACAGAACAAAATCCTGACAACTGTGGTGACCGCTAGTAGTGCCTGGACTAGATGAGGCATGAAAATAACTCGGAACCAGCAGCAGGAAGAAATATTTTATCAGGGCGAATTAAGGAGCTATTCAATATTATGATTAGCTATCCTTGGCAATTACTTGAATAAATCAAATGTGGTAACAGCTTTACAGCTGTGATAATATTATCTCTCACAGCCCCAACGTGCCCTCTTCTGGTATGTTTCAGCGCATACTCCCGGGTCACTGCAGATAGAAGGCTCTACCTCCGAGAACTGTGCGTGTGTTGGGAGTACAAAGGCTAAAGGAAGCCATGTGAGGAGAGGGAGACGGAGGGGACAGCTGCAATGGCCGGCTGCAGCTGGGACTTTGCAAATGGCACCAAAACCTGGCGATTCTTGCATATGGACTCAATGGGCTGTTTCTATGCAGTCTGCACTTAGTCGGGGATTGTACTTAAGCATTGCAATAGTCTTACTGAACTGTATGCAAAAACGTAACTTCACTGTACGTGTGATTATAAAGAAGCATTGAAGCACTGGTCAAACCTTTGACCCATTGTCTTGCAGCTTTGGAAGGTCTATGGCAATGATTCCCAACCTGGGGTAAACTTACCCCCAAGGGGCACATTTGTTGATTCGGAATTTGTACATTTTTTTCTCATGGACTGACTGTGTTTGGTTCTGGTATACTGGTATCTCTTCATCATTAGTTGTTCATAAATAAGGGAAATAACATTGTTATGTGCCAGGGGTAAACGCGACAAAAAAGGTTGGGAACCCCTGGTCTATGGAGCAGCTAAATACACAATTTCCCCCAGCTGATACCTCAGGCCCAATACAAAAGCCTACTCTGGAAATAACCTGTTAAGAGCACTATCTCATGTATAATTTACATAACATGCCCGTAGCAGGCACTAGGTTATTGCAAGTCAACAAGTCTGTGGACTTTCATTGTTTAATTTACCTGACTAATTATATCCCTGTACATAACACTTGCACAATGAATAAAGTAGATTGGTTTATTGAGCACATGAGTAGCCATAGGCCCACAGGCCAAAGGTCTAGAGTCCCCACCCACAATGTCACCTGTCCATTCCCTCCACAGATGTTGCCCAACCTGCTGAGTTGTTCCAGCAACTCCCTTCCTGATGTCTCTCTGAAAGTTAAACTGTGTACCTTTGATTGTTTCACAAATCTCATGACAAAAATCTCAAATCTTTCGCTATTTAGAATTCAGACCATTTAACGAGGGAAACTATGTAAGGAAACATTTGAAGTAAAGAAAAAAACCCATTGGCACCCAAAAAGGCAGACAATAAACTCAATCTGAGTTGGTGTTACTGGATTGAAATGAAAAATGTCCTTCCAGTTCAAATGCTGATGGAATAAATTCAACAAACATCTGGTTTCCCCGCTTAAAAGTTCAATCTTCCATCGTAAAGGGAACATGGGGAAATAAAGTCTTTCATGAACATTCGTGAAAAGAAAAAAGAAATCTTTATTGGTCTGACAATACACACATCAGAATCATCTCTAAAAGGAATGAATAATGAGACCAGCGACAAATTGAACATCAATTTCCATTATTCAAAGAAACAAAATTAAATCACTCCTTGCGTCTGCTTTTGAGGCACTTCCTTCAAAGGTCAGCATTAATCTGCTACAGCAAAACGCTCTGTAAAAGGTACCACCGGTGTGCTGAAATGGCCTCTCTCAGTCCATGTTGCCATTGCAATCAGCTTGTTTTCCATAGATGCAATGTGATTCACCATCATCAACAAGTGAGACACAGCAAGATTAGCATCTTTTGAAATAGGCACATTTTTTAGCATTGTAAACCAAACATTACTTTGTCGTGCAAAAATTATTTAATGATTGATTAAAAAAAACCCTTTCAATTACATATAGATAAATCATATAACAACTACATGGATAGCGTTCTATATAAAATGTCATGATCATTCTACATATTAAAAAAATCATTTAGATATTTTCCACAAGACTGATATTTATACATTTAATCTAGTGTTTATAAGAGTTCAGTGTAAGTATCACCAGACCTCACTAGTCTTAGACATGTGGCATAAAAATCAATTAATCTTATTAGCTTATCACAAAATAATTAGCCCAAAACCAACAATGTTGCCGATTCTGATATTTTCCTGATACAATGCTCAAGAGACTAAAAAGCAAAAAGGTTTTTCTCTTCTGTAAATGATTTCCTTTGCAGAGGTGGTGTCAAAATTAAATATCAACTTCCCACGTAGTTTCGTCTACAAGATTGCTCCAAATTCTTTTGAACATGGAATCAGCAACATTGTTATTGTACCCACACGTACCAATATTACATTCTTACCTACCAAGATACCCATTGTGAAAGAGAGCTAAATACTATGTAGAAAACATACTCAATTCAATATATAATGACCTAAAAATCAAACATGTTTTGCTGTTTTTCCTTAGAGACTAGTGTGGGAAGTCACCAACACAAAATACCCAAGCACAAAATTCCACTGTTCATTTGCTTTCAATAGGCCATGCCAGGAACCAGCTGAACTGAATCTTAGATTCTTGGCGCATTTCCATAAAATAACAGCAACATTGGAACCTACAGATCTCTCTCATGCATCAAATACATTTTTACTCTTAACTGAACTGTTAGTGAGAGCTGGGTTTTATTTCCCATTTGCATTCTATGCTGCACGAATATAACGCACAATTCCAAGCATTTCCTATTAATAGCTAAAAATTCCTTTAAAAATGCTTTCTGTCCTATGTCATTCCTGCTATTTATTTCTTGTAAACACTTCAGCTTTTTGCCAACTATTTCATTCCATTTCTCTTGTGCTCGATTTGTAAACAAGGTGGTCTTGGTCCTATCTCTCTACCATTAGCCAGAAAATAAAATGTTTCCTTGATCCGAGTTGTATATTCCTAAAACTATTATAGTTCAAAAAACATTCCTCAAATAAATACTGAAGATATATCCAGAAGCTTCCATGATATGATGAGCATGTTTGATATTATTTAGTGGATACAAGTTATTTCTGCCAAATGCGAGCAGGCAAAATGACAAAATATTTTACTTTTAAAAGCACATCACATTTCTATGACATGATACCTGGGACAGAAGACAGAGTGTGCGCTTTTTTAACATGAAGCAGAGATACAGCAAGAGATGCAGATGCAAGGAATTGCAGGCGCTTGCTTACCAAAAAGCCACAAAGTGCTGGTGAAACACAGCGGGTCAGGCAGCATCTCTGCAGGGCATGGATAGGGGATGTTTCGGGTCTGACGAAGGATCGCGATCTGAAACATCACTTATCCATGTTCTGCAGGGATGCTGCCTGACCTGCTGAGTTACTCCAGCACTGTGTGTTTTCCCTATGTGTAGAGAGAGACTTAGAACATTTGACACATAGTTTACGTAGGAAATGTACAAGTATTATTTAAAATCTTTGGAGATTCTTGAGGAGTACCTCGGCCCCCAATTATACAAAATTACAGGTTTGCAGCTGTAGTTAGAGTATAAAGAGTGAGTTGTGTGTGTGGCCAGGGTGGGGTTAGAATAGGGAACACCAGAAGTCAGGAACAAGTGTATGTTTGGACAGGGGTCCCGACCCGAAACATCACCTATCCATGTTCTGCAGAGATCCTGTAGACACAAAAAGCTGAAGTAACTCAGCGGGACAGGTAGCATTTCTGGAAAGGAATGGGTGACGTTTCAGGTCAAATCCCTTCTTCAGGCAGACTGCGGAGATGACCCACTGAGTTACTCCAGCACTTTGTGTCTCTTTCTTTTAAACAGCGAGGGATGTTCGGCTGGATAGCACAGACATAATCGAGATTCCCTTCAATCACTTTACCATTAAGTGCTCGATGGATATCTAAATAGTCCATGCAAACGTGTTGTAATTATTTTCTCCTGCTGGTGGCAGTATCCCCACTGGCAGATGATAGTAATTACGTACAACGTGGGAATTTTACATCAGTTATCATTATAAATGTAGACGTGGGAATCAGTTACATAAAAAGTAGTGTCCAGTCAGCATTGCAAGACAGTGCAATACGTTACTATGTCTGCCCAAATCATCAGCTTCAAACACTCACATCATAAAGAAAATGATAAAAAGGTTAAACATCCATAAAATGTACAAAAGTCCCAATACAAAGATATGAGAGAAACATAATAAGTATTTGCCTGAAGAAAAAAAACTACTAGCTTAAATCTGGCCTGGAACCTCATTTTTGCAAGTGTCATTTAAGGTTCATTGTTATGATGATAAACCTGAAGAAAACTTTATTTACAGACAAGGCATTGAGTGAATTCAGCTGAAAGACAAAGATACAAAACCAGCAAGAAGTCGAGTATCTCTGGCCTGCACTTGTGCTTTAGGTGAAGTCACGATTCGACAGAATGAGAGGGGCGGTCAGCGTCCACAGGTACAACAGGAGCCCGACCCAGCTGGAGGAGATCTTCACCCAGACTGCTGGCCAGGTACTCTGCAGGGCCGAGTAATCCGAGTTGGGACTAAGCAAACAGGATAGAAGGAATCAAAATAAGTAAAATTCATACACACATCAGTTAATGATAAAAGAAACATGAATGTCGAATGACAGGCTGGTTTCTATTCATTTCTCACCTCACTCAATAGAAAAACAGGCTTTAACAACTCAAGCGTTTAATTTCACCTATACATGTTCGCCAGAGATGCTGCCTGACCCGCTGAGTTACTCTGGCATTTTGTATCTATCTTTAGTGTTTAATTGTCATCTGCAGTGGGACCGGAAAATGCTCACTGCTCCCTCCCTGTGATTCCTGCTGCTCTCTGGCCATAGTCTGGTCTATTTATCAACATGCCAGCTTTTGTCCTGTCCCCACCTCACTTTTCCACCTTTCTCCCTAATATAATCAGTCTGAAGAAGGGTCTCGATCCGAACCGTTGGCTGGCCATTTCCTCCACAGATGCTGCCTGACCCACACTCATCGTTCCTCCAGCACTTTGTGTTTTGTTCAAGATTCCAGCATCTGCAGTGTCTTGTGTCTCAAATTCTCACCTGCTGCAGCTTTATAGGCACATTAGTGGGGTACCGCAAGGCTCAGTTCTGGGACCCCAGCTATTTACAATATATATTAATGATTTGGATGAGGGAATTGAATGCAACATCTCCAAGTTTGCGGATGACACGAAGCTGGGGGGCAGTGTTAGCTGTCAGGAGGATGCTAGGAGGCTGCAAGGTGACTTGGATAGGTTGGGTGAGTGGGCAAATGCATGGCAGATGCAGTATAATGTGGATAAATGTGAGGTTATCCACTTTGGTGGCAAAAACAGGAAAGTAGACTATTATCTGAATGGTGACCGATTAGGAAAAGGGGAGATGCAACGAGACCTGGGTGTCATGGTTCACCAGTCATTGAAAGTAGGAATGCATGTGCAGCAGGCAGTGAAGAAAGCAAATGGGATGTTAGCATTCATAGCAAAAGGATTTGAGTATAAGAGCAGGGAGGTTCTACTGCAGTTGTACAGGGTCTTGGTGACACCACACCTGGAGTATTGCGTACAGTTTTGGTCTCCTAATCTGAGGAAAGACATTCTTGCCATAGAGGGAGTACAGAGAAGGTTCACCAGACTGATTCCTGGAATGGCAGGACTTTCATATGAAGAAAGACTGGATAGACTCGGCTTTTACACGCTGGAATTCAGAAGATTGTGTGTATGTCTGTAGGAAATTGTCTTTGTTTGTATGGCTGTGGAAACGGAATTTCGTTTGAGCCTCACTGAGGCTCAAATGACAATAAATATTGTATTGTATTGTATTGTATTGATTGAGGGGGGATCTTATAGAAACTTACAAAATTCTTAAGGGGTTGGACAGGCTAGATGCAGGAAGATTATTCCCGATGTTGGGGAAGTCCAGAACTAGGGGTCACAGTTTAAGGATAAGAGGGAAGTCTTTTAGGACCGAGATGAGAAAATAATTTTTTACACAGAGAGTGGTGAATCTGTGGAATTCTCTGCCACAGAGGTAGTTGAGGCCAGTTCATTGGCTATATTTAAGAGGGAGTTAGATGTGGCCCTTGTGGCTAAAGGGATCAGGGGGTATGGAGAGAAGGCAGGGATGGGATACTGAGTTGGATGATCAGCCATGATCATATCGAATGGCGGTGCAGGCCCGAACGGCCGAATGGCCTACTCCTGCACCTATTTTCTATGTTTCTATTAATTGGTTACATGCACATCAGATGAGCAAAAACACAAGAAATATGAAAAATATAGTTGTACCTTCCCTACTATATTTGTGTTTAAGTCATCCATTTACAAATTCAAAAGTCCGATGAGTACTATTGCAGTATAAATAGTACTGCTTGCCTAAGGAGCAGCTAAACACAGCACTCATTCCATCTGCAGTACCTTCAGGTAACTGGCCATTCATCACAAAATACATCATTATTGGGTGGCACGATGGCACAGCTGGTAGAGTTGCTGCCTCACAGTGCCGGAGACCCAGATTCGATTCTGACTTCAGGTGCTAACTGTGCGGAGTTTGCACATTTTCACCGTGACCACGTGGGTTCCCTACTGGAGCTCCAGTTTCCTCCCACTTCTCAAAGACCTGCAGGTTTGGAGGTTAATGGGGCTCTGTAAATCGCCCATAGAATGTAGGGAGCGGATGCGAAACTGGGATAACATAGGACTAGTGTGAACAGGTGATCGGTGGTCAGCGTGGACTCGGTGTGCCGTAGGGTCTGCTTCCATGCTGTATCTCTAAAACTAACCAGACTTCTCAGACCAGGTCTAATTTTGTTCTGATCTGACATGCACACATAGACTATCTATCAAGATGAGTCTTTGCAGAGCAAGGCAGAGCAATAATCCCAGGAATTATATTTTATATGTTCCTTTAAACTGGAGCTGCTGAGACTAATTAACCCAGCCATAATAAATAATTAATAAACCGTGTGTCCAGTCTCTGATGCATGTGGTTTACAGATGCACTGAGTGAAGAGTGGGGTAACAATAACAGCTGTGAGCTAAGCCATGGAAGTGTTTTGTAGAAATAATCAAATTTTTGCACTTTGCATCCTCCTGTAGAAATACTGACTCACTGAAGTGCCCCAGCTTCACAGAACAATCATCAGACTGACATTTTACAGCTTGCTCCTTCAACCCTTGTTCTTGTAAGGGCGGCACGGTGGCTCAGTGGTAGAGTTGCTGTCTTACAGCACCAGAGTTCCCGGGTTCGATCCTGGCCACGGTTGTTCTCCGTACGGAGTTTGTACGTTCTGTCCGTGACCTACATGAGTTTTCTTGGGTGCTCCGGTTTCCTCCCACACTCCAAAGACATACAGGTTTGTAGGTTAATTGGCTTCGGTAAAATTGTAAATTGTCCCTAGTATGTAGGATAGTACTAGTGTGCGGGGATTGCTGGTCGGTGTGGACTGGGTGGGCTGAAGGACCTGTTTTCCTCACTGTATCTCTAAAGTCTAAAGGAGCTTATTTTAAAGGGGTGTACTATCTGTGGTGGGCTTTAGGGATTTAATGACAGAAAAGAGGCTATATAATGGAGATTTTCTTCTGATTTTTACAAGATGCGGAAAGATACTGAAGACCTGGGTAGCATAGCCAGCCTCGCTCTGATCCAATCTATACATGAACCACAAACCCATCTGCCCAGCCACAGGGTTTAAACCAGGATCTGCAGTTCCTTCCTACACGCAGGGTTAGTTAGTTTAGTCTATTGCCACGTACACCAATGTACAGTGAAAAGCTTTTGGTTGCTTGCTATCCAGTCAGCAGAAAGTCTATCCATGATTACATTTGAGCCACCCACAGTGTTCAGATACAGGATAAAGGGAATAGTGCAAGGTAAAGTCCGATTGAAGATTGTCCGAAGATCTCCAATGAGGTAGATGGTAGTTCAGGATCGTTCGCTAGTTGTTGATTGGACGGTTCAGTTGCCCGATTACAGCTGGGAAGAAACTGCCTCTGAATCAGGAGGTAGACAAAAAATGCTGGGGAAACTCAGCGAGTGAGGCAACATCTATGGAGACAAGGAGTAGGCCACGTATCGGGTCGAGACCCTTCTTCAGAATCTGAACTGAACTGAATCTGGAGGTGTGCATTTTCACACTTCTGTACTTCTTGCCTGATGTGAGAGGGGAGAAGAGGAAGTGACCAGGGTGAGACTAGTACTTGATTATGCTGGTGGCCTTGCTGAGGCAGAAGTGAAGTGTGGATGGGATTAATGAAAGGGAGGTAGACAAAAATGCTGGAGAAACTCAGCGGGTGCAGCAGCATAGATGCTGCAGCACCCGCTGAGTTTCTCCAGCATTTTTGTCCACCTTCGATTTTCTAGCATCTGCAGTTCCTTCTTAAAAACTTAATGAAAGGGAGGTTGGGTTGTGGGATGGTCGGGGCTGCGTCCACAATTCTCTGCTATTATTTTGCGGTCTTGGCTGTAGCTGTTCCCAAACCACGCTACGATGCATCCCAATAAAATGCTTTCTGCGACGCATCTGTAGAAGTTGCTGAGAGTTGTTGAGGACATGCCGAACTTCCCAAAGCCTTCTAAGGAAGTAGAATTGTAAATTGTCCCAAGTGTGTAGGATAGTGCTAGTGTTATGGGAACCATTGGTCGGCGTGGACTCGGTGGGCCGAAGGGCCTGTTTCTATGCTGTATCTCTAAACTAAACCAAACCCTTGTTCTGATAACCCGTGATCTTCAGTTTTACCTAGATTGCGACACAGCGGAAAGCGCCATTATTGATTTTAGCAAAGATGGATGTACCTGTACCAGTTGGTCAGTGTCATCATGATGTACAGAGATGCCAGGAGTAGGCAGAAGTGGAAAAACGAGTAACTGTACGTGACTGCATCCTGCTCGTTGTCCACTGCCCGATGTCCCCCATCCTCGCCGGGAGAAGAGAATTCAGTCAGTGCCCCTTCACCTTCTTCAGTCATCATCAGCTTATTCACCTGAGCATTGGTGGAAGATCGGATGCTGCAGGACGTGAAGGGAAAAGAAAGGACCATCAAGGAAGGCAGTTCAAGGAAGAACAAAGAACTGCGTATGCCGATTTATTTTTTAAAAAGGACACTATGTGGGGGAGTAACTCAGCGGGACAGGCAGTGTCTCTGGAGAACGTGGATGGGTGACGTTTCGGGTTGGGACCTTTCTTCAAATCCGATACGTTAACTATCAAAGTGCTCCAGAGACACTGCCTGACCCGCTGAGTTACTCCAGCGCTTTGTGTCTTTAGTTGAAGAAAGAATGCAAGATGTATCATTAAACCCGAACCTTCGGTTTGCTGACTACTCAACCTTTAACTTTACTCAAGAAGGAACTGCAGATGCTGGAAGATCGAAGGTACACAAAAATGCTGGAGAAACTCAGCGGGTGCAGCAGCATCTATGGAGCGAAGGAAATAGGCAACGTTTCGGGCCGAAACCCTTCAGGAAGGAAATAGGTAACATTTCGGGCCGAAACCCTTCCGGGTTTCGGCCCGAAATGTTGCCTATTTCCTTCGCTCCATAGATGCTGCTGCACCCGCTGAGTTTCTCCAGCACTTTTGTCTACCTTCAATTTTCCAGCATCTGCAGTTCCTTCTTAAACGGTTAAGAAGTATTAATGGTCCTTCTATTTGAAGGAAACGGTTTAAAATAATAAAAAATGGAAGGCATGCAGGAACTGACCTTGAATAAAGCACACAAATGAGAAAGATGACCAATCCGACAATGCTCTGGGCATCCCACCACTGGACCACTTGATCGGGAGGTGTTGCAGTGGTTGAATTGCTGGTCGTTTGATGAACGATGCTCAGCAAGCTGGGGTTACAATTTCTGTCTGTGGAGGATGGAAAAAATTGTGTTTAAAAAAAGGACGCTGGCATGGACGAGTTGGGCCGAAGGGCCCGTTTCCGTACCGTAGGACTCTAATGATTCTAAAATGTTTAAAACTGTAGAAATGCTGAAGCAGCTATATATTTAACAATAGTCTTGTTCATCCTACTACAGATATAATGCTGCCAAGTTAAACTTACCAGGTTCATTGGTCATGGCTGACCAAGTCACATACATTGTATACAGAGTAATGACAGAAGCTTGTAACAAGCCTGAATGCGGTTGAGATTCCTGAGGTAATAAAACAAAGAAATAAAACAATGAGTGAATAGAAAAGCTTAAATTCTGCATATAACTAATTCTATACTGAAAATATTAGGGAACACTTTGGAAAAGATAAAATGTGTATATTTCTATAAGATCCCCCCTCAATCTTCACTAGAATTTAGAAGATTGAGGGGGGATCTTATAGAAACTTACAACATTCTTAAGGGGTTGGACAGGCTAGATGCAGGAAGATTATTCCTGATGTTGGAGAAGTCCAGAAGGAGTCACAGTTTAAGTATAAGAGGGAAGTATTTTAGGACCGAGATGAGAAAATCATTTTTTACACAGAGAGTGGTGAATTTCTGCCACAGAAGGTAGTTGAGGCCAGTTCATTGGCTATATTTAAGAGGGAGTTAGATGTGGCCCTTGTGGCTAAAGGGATCAAGGGGTATGGAGAGAAGGCAGGTATGGGATACGGAGTTGGATGATCAGCCATGATTCGAAGGGCCAAATGGCCTACTCCTGCACCTATTTTCTATGTTTCTATATCTGCATCTTCAATCAGGTCAATCATTGACTGCATTAATATAAAAAGGAAACACAAAAAGAAGTTAAATCAAATATGAACATAATAACAAGGAACAGCAAATGTTGGTTTCTACCAAAGGAAGACATAAAATGCTGGAGTAACTCAGCAGGTCAGGCAGCATCTGATCCAGAGATACAGCCTGACCTAGAGTTACTCCAGCATTCTGCGGCTTTCTTTTATATCAAACATTTATGGGTGGGCGGCGCGACTCTCGTCAGCAGCGGCCTCTGCAGTCCGTCTGCGTTTTTATTATTTTATGTCTTATGTTTTTATGTAGTTTTTGTTATTTTTGTTGGGGTATGTGTGTGGGGGGGTGGGGGTGGGGGGGGGGTGGGGGTAACTTTTAAATCTCTCCCTACACGGGAGACCCAACCTTTTCTTTGTCGGGTCTCCGTTGTCGTTGGGGCTGCAACGAGGAGCGGCCTCCAACAGGAAGACCGGGGGCTGTGGTGCCGACTACTCACCTCACCGTCGCGGAGCTGGCCGAGTCCAGAGCGGGTGGAGCTGTGGTGGACGCTGCTGTGGCCCGACCTCCGGAGATTCGGTGGCTGCAGCTGCGGGTTTGGCGGACAGTGACACCGGGAGCCCGCGGGTCACTGGAGGGAGTCCGCTTTTCAGGGCTCCCGCAACGGCGACTTCTCCCGCCCGAGTTGCGGGGTTGAAGAGCTCCAGGAGCGGGGCCTTACAGCACCGCCCCGCGCGGCTTGGAATGGCTGCGGGTCTCTGCGAGCGCGCGCCGGGGGCTCTAACATCAAGACCCGGTGTGCGCCCTTGCATCACCCGGTGTGGCTTTAATGGCCACGGGACAATTCGCCATCGCCCGCCGGGGGCTTTGACTTTGACTCTGACATCGGGGGGGGGAGAGCAGTGGAGAGATAAGTTTTTTTGGCCTTCCATCACAGCAATGTGATGGATGTTTATGTAAATTATGTTGTGTCTTGGGTCTATTTGTTTGTAATGTATGGCTGCAGAAACAACATTTCGTTTGGACCTCAAGGGGTCCAAATGACAATAAATTGAATTGTATTGTATTGAATTGTATTGTATCCACATTGCTTGCGCTGGATTCAGTTTTATAGGGCAGTTGTCAAATGTTGATTATGTTTCTATTATAATAAATCACCTTCTACTGATACGGTGGCTTTACTTAGGCAAAACATCCCAAGACCTTTCAGAGCAAGAAGCTCAAAAATCATGAAACAGTTGTTGAATTATTCATAAGTCATTCACATCATGGTTTCAAATCCATATATTATGTTTTCCTACCTGAACCTTGGGTAGAACGGACACGATGGAGACAATGATGCAGAAGATGAGATTCAAACTTATGAAGGTTTTATTTATGGCACAGGCATCAGGCTTAGTGTAAAACACATAGAAAAGCACCACTGCTGCCAGGGACACAATGTAGTTGAAAGCGGTGCAGAAAAATAAAGCTGCAACAAAGGAGGGAAGACGATGTGTAAGTGGAGTTAGTCATCCCAAAGGTATTGGCAACCCGTTTTTGGGAGGGGGGGGGGGGGGGGGGGTTTAAAATGCAAATTATCCAAAACCAACCTCTCCCCTTAACTGTCTTTCCACACTACTGAACTGAATGGAGTAGCTGAACTGACCTGCCACAGCTACAGAAGACAGATTTCTCAGGCTAAGTGCTGAATAAGTGCCAGGTTTCACATTGAATCGGCGTAGAGTGCAGTCAGGGTGAACGTTAGGGAAAATGGACAGGACAGGTTTAGAGGGACGTGGGCGAAAAGCAGGCAGGTGGGTCCAGGGTCGATGGGCCATGTTGGTCGGCGTGGGAAAGTTGGGTCGAAGCTGTACGTCTCTAAAGTCTATGACTGTAAAACTGGCACAAGTTCATTCAGCATTCTGCACAATTGCGCAGAGTCATGAATGTTTGCACATTGGGCGGCAAAATCCAGCAGCTCCAAAAATAACTGTGGGCTCTTCAATGCAACTTTCGAACCACTGCAATCATTACAAACTTGGGATCTCCGGAGAACATTGAAATCTTGATGGAAGTCATTAAAGAGGAAAAACAGGGGCATTGAGTATAAGAGTCAGGATATCCTGCTGCTGCTTTATAGGAATCTGGTTATGCACTTTTGGAGTATTGTGTGCAGTTCTGGTCACCACATTGCAGGAAGGATGGGGAGGTTTTGGATAGGGTGCAGAGGAAGTTCACCAAGACTATCATTTACCAATGAAGCCTGGATTTGTGGGTATTAGTTGCAGGGAGCAGTTAGACAGATTTGAATTGTTTTCTTCGGAATGCCGGAGGTTGCGGAGAGACCTGATAAAAGTCAATAAAATTTGCGAGGGGAATATTCAGAATTGACAGTCAGAACATTTTTCCACAGGATGGAAAAATCAAATACTTGAAGGCATAACTTCAGGGTGAGAGGGCCAAAGCTTAAAGGAAGTGTTCGGAGATTTTTTTTTTACATTGACGATGGCGAGTGCCTGGAACGCAGGCAGGGTGGTTAAGGCAGATATGATAGTGGCATTTATGAGATTTTTGGATAGGCACATGGAAATGGAGGGATATGGATTATATGCAGGGAGATAAGAGTTAGTCTTGGCATCATGTTCGGCACAGACACAGTAGATAGAGCCCGTTCTAGTGCTGTACTATTCCATGTACAACCAATGAATTAAAAATTAATCAAAAACTGCAGATTACATGGAATTAATTCTCTAAGCAACAAGATTACAGAATGATAGGAACTGCATCCACGGTTCCAGTGTAATAGGCTCTAAATCTCAGCTGCTCTGTCCTGGAAAGACATTTAGCTTTCGGTACAAGTGAGGATTAATGAAAAGGGATCTGACCTGCTTCCAGGTAGCTAACCACTGAGTAAATGAGGTTCGGCAGAAAATGTCACATCAAGCACGCTCATAATAATAATCGAAGGAATAAAATAGTTGATTTATCTTTACTTACCAGCATACCAGCATCTGCCGTTTCCCTCTTCCATGTTCTCAACCCAGGACTGGGTCCAGGAGTGAGCAAAGTCGATGAGAAGAATCAGCTGGATGATGATAAAGCAGAAAGCTCCAACCACACCAAAGTAGAACCAGACTGGGGGGGGGGGGAAACAATGACAAAATAACCGGTAAGCAAAGACAATATCATCAAAGCAACAGACAAAAGCAACATGCAGTGATATAGCAAAACACATAACTGGGACGATTTTCTGCCGTGCAGAGCCAGCTGATCATTGACGGTGATCATCTGATCTGCTGAATTTGTCTTCAGGAGTTTTGACATTAAAATATAAATCGATTTGTATTCCTTCTCCTGATTTGGCAAATGCTTTTGAAAACTGAGATCTTGTGGATATTGGCTGCATTCCTGTGGATAAAGGATTGAGCGGCACGATGGCACAGCAGGAGAGTTGCTGCCTTGCAGCGCTGGTGACCCAGGTTCGATCCCGACTACAGGCACTGTCTGTACAGAGTTTGTACGTTCTCCCAGTGACCAAGTAGGTTTTCTCCAAAATCTTCGGTTCCTTCTCACACTCCGAAGACGTGCGGGATTGTTGGTTAATTGGCTTGGTATATGCGTAAATTGTATAACTTGGTATAACTGTAAATTGCCCCTAGTGTGTGTAGGATGGTGTTAATGTGCGGGGATCGCTGGTCGGTGCGAAGGGCCTGTTTCCGCGCTGTATCTCTGATCTAAACTGAAAGGAGCAGAGCATAACAACAGCATTAGGTCAAAGAATCAGAGTTGTACAGTTCAGAAGCAGGGTCTTTGGCTCAACACGTCCAAGCTGATCTTTTTATGCATTCACACTAATCCCCTTTGCCAACATTAGGTTCCTATTCTTTGATGCCTTACCTATTCAAGTGCCCGTCTATATGTCTCTTTAATGTAACGATTGTATGTGATTCAACCACCAACACTGGCAGCAAGTTCCAGGTATCAACCACTGTAGTAAACAAACTCTTCAAACCCCCTTAAAAATTTCTCTTCTTACCTTTATGCTCTCTTTTGATGCTTCTACCATGACAGAAAAGATTCTGACTCTTCACCCCATCCATGTTTACTAATTTTATATATCTCTATCAAACCGCCTCTCAGCTTTATTCACTCCGGTGAAAACAAACCCAGCTGATCTAATCTCTCCCTATTGACTAAAGACCTCCAATCCAGGCAACATCTGGTGAATCTTCTCTGCACTCTTTCCTACAGTGTGGCGACCAGAACTGCACACAATATTCCAAGTGCAGTCTGACTAGTGTTTTGTAAAACTGCAATACAACATCCCAACTTTTACACTGACTGCCACAATGCATGAGGGCAAGCATGCCATGCGCCACCTTCATCACCCTATCTATCTACCTTGCCATATTCAGGTCCATCTGCACATCAATATTCCCTAGCACCTTACCACTTACTGAGCATGTCCTACCCCTTTTTGATTTCCCAAAACGCATCACCTCACACTTGCCAGGATTAAAGTCCACCCACCCATGATCTGCCCAACTCTCCATTTGACCTAAATCTTGAATATTCCTCAACAACTTTCCACCAACTTTCATATCATCCGCAAACTTACTAATCATTTAGTCGTTCAAGCCTGTTCCACCATAGATTGCATTGGGAGAGAGAGAAAAAAAAATTGGCTATTAGGCTCTAGGTTTTTTTTTTAGACATATTTCATCCCTATTTTATTCGTGGAGATGCAATTATAAAGAGTCTGGCTATCATCAAACTTTCATTTTGAGCTTTCACAACTGAAGATTAAACATGTGATCCATCTAATGATGATTTTGGTTAAACCTCTCGTGAAGTAGATAAATGATTGCTTGCATATTTTATATTTATTTTTCATACAGCCACAAGATAGATTAGTACATGAAAAACTTTTATAGAAAAGTTTATTACAGAAGGATGATTTTCACAATACCTGTTGTAAATGTTCCATCAGGAATGAAGAAGGCACCAACAGTGATTCCCACCAAGGCCAGGAATTTGAAGAACCAGAACCTAAAAGAGTCATTCGAGGCGTTATGTTCTCAAATGAAATATGCTTATTGCCACCAAGAGGATAATGCACCAAATCAGTGTGCTTACAATAGTAATGCCCCGTCCCACTTAGGAAACCTGAACGGAAACCTCTGGAGACTTTGTGCCTCACCCAAGGTTTCCGTGCAGTTCCCGGAGGTTGCAGGTGGTTGCTGGAGGTTGCAGGTAGTGGAAGCAGGTAGGGAGACTGACAAAAACTTCCGGGAACCGCACGGAAACCTTGGGTGGGGCGCAAAGTCTCCAGAGGTTTCCGTTCAGGTTTCCTAAGTGGGACAGGGGCATAAGAGTGCACACAAGTAAATAGGTGCAGGAGTAGGTCACCTGGTCTCTCAAGGCACTCAGTATGATAGACACAAACTGCTGGAGTAACTCAGCGGGATAAGCAGCTTCTCCGGATAGAAGGAATGGGTGACGTTTCGGTCTCAGTATGATCGTGGCTGATCAATGCTTTATTCCTTAGCGCCACATCATTTCATACATATGTCCTACCTCTATTTGATTTCCCAAAACACATCACCTCACATTTGCCAGGATTAAATTATATCTGCCTAACTTTCCATCTGATCTAAATCTTGAATATTCTTCAACAACTAATCCACGCTGGCCTCAACTCCTCCCCTGCGGCAGTTCCAAATAAATATTGGAAATACTGAAGAAATGAAGTGTTGTCTATCTACACCATTAACATTTCTAATGATCTAGCCCCCACCATCCACTGGGGCAGAGAATTCCAGAGATTCACTGCTCCCCGAGACAAGACATTTCTACGCACTACTGCTTTAAATCGTCTGATAACCAGATCAGAAGTGGTGTGGCGATTAGAGCTACTGCGTCTCCGTGCCAGTGACCCAGGTTCAATCCTGACCAATGGCGCTGTCTGCGTAGAGTTTGCCCGTTCTCTTGTTTAGTTTATTTTAGTTTAGAGATACAGCTCGGAAACAGGTCCTTCGGCCCGCCAAGTCTGCACTGACCAGTGATCCCCACACATTAACACTATCCTACAGCAGGCAAATTGGCACATGATTTAAACTGTACTTAACATCATTGGCTGTAAAATGCTTCTGGACACATTGAAGTTGTGAAGGGTGCTATGTAGTTTCAAGTCCTGCTTTCATCTTTGATCTTAACTAAATTCTAAATCAGCCAATTCTCCATTTTCTGACGTAACTGCCTTTGCCAAATTATTATGCTATTTCTGTTGCTGTACACTTGAAAGAATGATTTTTGTGAACTACATCTCTAATGTAAATCAGATCTGGAAAATTACTCAAATTCTCTCTCTCTGATGTTGTTACTAAAGATGATAAACAAACAGATTCCATCTTAAGTGACTCACCCATTCTGTAGAGCTCCTCTTGGCCCTTTACTGCTTTTCACTTGGATCATTAATACAGCAAACAGGAAGAAGAAAGCAGCCATGGCAAAGCACATGCGGTAAACAGATTTATAACCCACGATGACATTACAGTTAACACGACCCTCGATGAAGGGAATACTCGAACTTCCTTCACAAAATCCAGGAAGCTGAAACAAGAGGTTTTAAAAATCAATATTATTAAGAGGAAGTTTTCTTTTTTTTTTTAATTGTAGACAACAACTTACAATCTCCACTTAAAACAGCTTATTCTGTATCTTTGAGATATACATTTGCATGTTTTAAGAATAAATCCACAAACAAACAATGGTTTAAGAACTCCTCTCATTGTAACAAGATGCAACACTAAAGTTAAAAAAACCCTACACAGATGCCAGGAAGAGATACAGCTTGACATGTTTACAAAAGCCGGTTGTTTTTTAAATGGTTATCATTGGAGTTTAAATTAATTGAATGTGCAAATGTTGATTGTAATGTTCTGTATTATACCCGATTTATTATGGAATATATTAAATATCAAAATTTAAAACTTCTGCACGATTTGCACATGGAAACTAGATGGTGTTTTCAAATTAATTTCTAGGCACATGTATCTGTTGTCTTAAATATAGGCTTATATCCATTTGATTAAAAACTCAAGAATTTTTAAGCATGCTTTATCATTTTGGAGTTGGAGTTTAGAATTTCTGCTGCCATGTGGTATTGAGTAGAATGTGCCATGACACGTGTGGTATTGAGTAGAATCTGGCAGAAATCAGTTACAGGAACGTCATGCATACTCACATCAAACCTCAAGAATGGTGTGGAAATAGAAGATACTTTTAAATTAAAAAAGACACAAACGCAGGGAGCTATTGAGCAGTTAGCTTGACGCAGGAAATAAACCAAAAACGTTATTCTTCTCTATTCTTGATAGCGAGGAAAAAACATCAAATGAAAGTTACCAAATAAATATAGTCAAGGCAAATAAATGATTTCTTATGACAGTTAAAATCTCTATGGCATTCGAATGTTTTTTTTTTAATCGTGTTATTGAGGAAGTGACTGTGTTCAAGTGTAGACATTTTGTTTCACTGTGACAACCTTGGAGATATGAAAACTTGCATAAAAATAAAAATCACGTTAATATTAGAAAATGAAACAAACAATAAAACACAGGCATCCATAAGCATGCATGCTCTTTGGGACAAAAGTTCTTGTTCCTCCATGACTATATAATGGGCAGGTGATGATTATATTAAAGCTGCTAATTTTATTAGTACTGTTGGGTGATGTACAAAAAAGACCAAAGCACATTGATTTTGCAAGGAATCCGGGTATACATGTATATGAAAAAGAGAGGTAGCACGCAAGTTCAGCTCATAATTCAAAAGGCATATGGAATGCTGGCCTTTAGTGCAAAGGAATGGAGTGCTGATGTAGGAATGTACAGAATGCAGCTGAAACAAATGGGATTATTCCACAGAGGTTTGGCCACCAGATTTAAGGAACATTACTCTTGCACTAGAGACAGTTTAAGGAAGGTTCATTTGACTGATGCCTGGGGAGAAGTTGTTGCATTAGGAGAAACACGTCAAGCCTGGACTCATTGGAGTTTAGAAGAATAAAAGGTAATCTTACACAGGGAGGTTTGACAAGATGGATGCTACGAGGAATGTCTCCCCTCTTGGGAGAATGGATCAAAGCCACTGGAATTCTCTACCCCATGGAGATATGAGGTGGGCGTGGGACATCAAATATATTCAGGCTCGAGAGGGAGAGAGAAGTATTTGGATGACAGAGGTATTGAGGGTTATGGGGAACAGGAAGGAAAGTGAAAGTGAAGCCAAGATCAAATCGGCTATAAATTTATTGAATGACCAAGCAGCATCAAGGAACTATTTGTCATATTCCTGGTCTTTTTACATACGTTCTAACATAGTGCTGTTGAAACCAAGTAGATGAACAAGACTAGACGAGATATTGCTTAAATATCTCGTATTCCTCGTATGTCGCAAAACATACTTGGCTAATAAAGTATGATTATGATTAAAAATGTGTACTCTTTCAGAAAATTTAAAACCTGTTTATAATGGATGGGTGCCATTTGGCATGAAGCCAAAAGGTTTGGGCATGACTTCAGTGCAATGGTTTAGCTGAACTGAGCTAAAGTGGAAGCACTAATTAATGCTGCAAAACTTCTCTAGGAAATTTGATTACAGGACAATACATGCTTACCTCACTCTTCTAAAACTAAAAAAACAAGACCATGTGTCATTTTGAACATTTTGGGTTTTGTTTTTTTTAAATTGATTGACTGTTGGAAATTTGCAGCATTGCAAGTCCCAAAAGAACTGCAGAATACAGAGCTCTGATGCTGAGCACTAAAGATCAATCAACAATTATCCCAAAACACGAGCAACAAAACATTTAGGATTACAAAGATGTAACATTTTCTCCCATGTATGATCTACCAACAAAATTATTGATGCACTGGAATTGGTTCATACTCCTGAAGGTCTCCATGCTCGCTCTCAAGAGCTCATTATGTCATCATTTTTCGTACATCAAGCCAACAACACCAAGGATCATTTGTTACCACTGATTTTCTTTTCCAGTCATTGGGTAGTACCACATAGAAACAGGCACTTCAGCCCATCAAATCCATGCTGCCCATCAAGAACACAATAACCCCATTTGGTTTTTCCCTCTTTCCCACAACTTCAGATAGATTCTACCACCATGGGTGATTTGCAATGGCTGATTAACCAACCATCTAGTATAACTACGAGGCATTGGAGGTATCAGAGCACCCAGAACAAACCCAGGCAGTAATCCAGGGCGACACAATGGTGCAGCGGTAGAGTTTTTTCCTCACAGTGCTTACAGCACCAGATACTGGGTTCGATCCCGACTACGGGTGCCGTCTGTACGGAATTTGTACGTTCTCCCTGTGACCGCGTGTGTTTGTCGGTTAATTGACCTGGTATAAATGTAAAATTGTCCCTAGTGCGTGTAAGATAGTGTTAATGTGTGGGCATCATTGGTTGGTACGGACTTGGTGGGCCGAAGGACCCGTTTCCGAGCTGTATCTCTAAACTAAAATAAACTAAACAAGAGAACGTGCAAACTCTACACAGACAGCGCCAAAGGTCAGGATTGAACCTGGGTCGCTGGCACGGAGACGCAGTAGCTCTAACCGCCACACCACTTCTGATCTGGTTATCAGACGATTTAAAAGCAGCCCATCCAAACCATCCAAATGGTGATGGGCTGGTGGTGTAGCTTGAACAAACAGACGAGTCTTCATATAACACTCCTCACATTTTTAAGATATTTAATTAAAGCTGCTGTTAGCTAATGTATGGAGATAAACACAGTGCCAAACCTACAGAGCAAGTTCTCACAAACACCAATCATCAATATGGTTTGCTTACATTGGTTGGTGTGTGCTATCACATGAACTGCCTCATCATCTTTGGGATATCTTTTTTCTGCACCTGGCCTCAATCTAATATTTCATATCAATATCACTGGCACATGGGATTTGCTTAGTAGTACGATCCTCAAGTGTCAGTCTGGATCGTGCACTCAATTCCTGCAGTGCATCTTAATCTGTGGCAAACTCAATTTAAAAAGCATTATAACCAGCATTTGTTTATTAGGGGAAATAAATTTGTCAGTGATTGAAGCTAAGTTGGCATTCGTCCACCAGCGAGAGGCGATAGTGCAGCTTTGACGCTATTCGGTTTGGGAGAGGGAAATGTTTCATTTGTGGTTGCATTTCCTGTTGTGGCTG
Source organism: Amblyraja radiata (assembly GCF_010909765.2). NCBI lineage: Eukaryota > Metazoa > Chordata > Chondrichthyes > Rajiformes > Rajidae > Amblyraja > Amblyraja radiata. The sequence continues at coordinate 6,333,027 of NC_045982.1, read as the reverse complement.
ACCTTGATGGGCAGAACTTCCCACAACTTGCATAGGTGACATTGTTTCTGTCCGTTGGATTGGAGAGTGTGTTGCCATTGATCATTATGGCCTCCAGGTCTTTGAACCACAAGCTGTTGTAGTGCTTACCTGGGGGTCCTTTCTCCACCTCCTCTGATCCTCAGCAGCCACTTCCCAGTTGTCAGTGCTAACGTTGTTTGAGCCACTGTGCATTTTTGGCAGTGTCTCCTCCCAGGAGCTTGGATTGATGCTCAACTGTGACATTCAACATGTTTGAATGCTCAGTTACCATTTCATAAACTATTTTCCTAGATGGCATTATTCATTAAAAGTTGACACCAACTAGAAAAGATGGGCTCAGGTACCTGGGCTCAAACAAAATGCAAAGTTATCTTTGAGTGAGATACTTGTAGATTATTGCTCATCAAAAGGATAATACAATATGTGTCACAACCTCCTGAAGAGATGATGAGATGTTTGTGTATGATTTTATATAAGTGTACCTTTCTCAGTTCGGTCTCTATCCCAGGTACTATCATGATGACCGAGACAGCTGTTCCAAGCAGCAAGAAGAAGACATAGAGGAGGCGAGTCATCACAGAGTTCTTGGTCGAAGGACAGCAGCCAGAAAGTAGACATGGTGCACTCCCGCACAGGCAAGAAGCCTAAAACAGAAAATATTATCAACATTATAACTCAATATAACTTTCAATACCAGTTTATAAGTTAATAACAGTGGTGCACCCGGTGCTAGAGTTTCCACCCACATGATAAAGATATGCAGGTTTGTAGGTCAACTGCCCCAAAGTGTGAAGGGAGTGTATGAGAAAGTGGAAAGAACGAGTGTGTAAACAGGTTATCGATGGTCGGAATGGACTCGCTGGCATGAAGGGCTGCATTTATTTAATCAAACAAACAAGCAAAAACTTGCATTAAGTTGTGCCTTGACTCAACAAAAATCACAGAAATAATGGCCCACTTTTTACAGATCCGCATGGAAGTCTTCTTCTTTCCTGTCCATTTTCCATGTTTCAAATGTTGACATGGCTGACATCGCCCGTCCTGAAAAGGACGCGAGCTTCCGGCGACAATCAGTGGGAGCCACCACTTGTCGCAGGAGATGATGGTGGTGGCAGAATTAGCTCGGGATACTTCCAGTCTCCAGCCCCACGACATGGACGCTTCTGCTATGGGGCAAGCGGGGAAGTGACATTACCCATTGTTGACGTTGAGGAAACCTCTCCATAAAGCTTAACCAGGACTTAGATTATGCCCCTTCATCTTCATTAATCATCATTCATAATCACACAACCGAAAGTCCATTAAATCACTGTGGCCATCTGGTCCCATTGTATAAATACTACATTCTTCAGTATCGACATCAGAAAATTACTGAACAATCAGATGCATATTTCTGTGAGACAGCAAACCAGGAAGTAAAAACAATTTAATTTTTTTTTTTTACTTTCTATAGAAAAAGAAGTAAGGTTTTACCGAGAAGCAGATAATCTCATTGTCTGCCAAAACCAGCTGTTTTTAAATCCTGGATTATTAACTCCATTTAAATTCCACAGTGGTCAGCTGGGACTTGAAGTCAGACTGAGATGAGGAAAAGCTTTTTGACCCAGAGAGTTGTGAATCTGTGGAATTCTCTGCCGCAGAAGGCAGTGGAGGACAATTCACTGGATGTTTTCAAGAGAGTTAGATACTTGCCAAAAAACTCTTGCCAAAATACTTGCCAAAAACAATGCCCCACGGACTTCAAAACTTATGTCTCCTACCAAACTAAAATGAAATTAAATTATCTTCACAATACTTAACAATGGTAGGTCATACTTCACCTTGAATCATGACCTTTTTCAGAGCATGAATAACCTGAAGGTGCTAGAATATTATGTCCTAGTGCCTAAGCTTAGACCTAACATGTCCAATGTTGGGATAATAGGATTCAAGGGAAGGAAGAAGAAAGATAAATAAGTTTAACAGTAACATGCTTTGATGTAAAGTATGCTACAGATCATCTTGCTTTGATATTTATTTCTTTGTCTGAAAATAACATTTGATTTGGCTTAGATTTGATACAAGGATAATAGGCCTTTGGCTCAACTTGTCCATGTCAACCAAGACGCCCAGCTACATTAATCCTATTTGCCTTCATTTGGCCCATTTTCCACAAAATACCAATGGTCAGGATTATCACCGAGTGAGTTAGACAACAGTATCCAGAGCATGCATATGACAACCAATGGTGCAGTTCAATATTATGCTGCTTCTTCACAGACTAGATATACGTTTCGTGCTGATAGATTCAATTTACAAATCAAATTCATGCAAAAGCATGAAGCAATAGTGTACTGTCACCACACAAAAGAACAGCATAGTGGCATAACTGGTAGAGCTGCTGCCTCACAGCGCCAGACACCGCGGTTCCATCCTGACCTTGGGTGGTGTCTGTGTGGAGTTTCCACCTTCGCCCTGTGACCGCAAGGGTTTACCCCAGCTGCTCCAGTTTCCTCCCACATCCCAACGACATGCGGGTTTGTAAATTGCGTAGGGAGTGGATGCAAAAGTGGGATAACATAGAACCAGTGTGAACGGGTGATCAATAGTCAGAGCAGGTTTGGTGGGCTGAAGGACCCGTTTCTAAACTGTCTCTTTCAATCAACACATGTCAGAATGCCACATACGTTTGAGTGTGCATCAATTATTTGGTGAGAGGTTTTCTCATAATTACAAATTAATCTGGCTGGCAAATATAAATCTATTACAAGCATAGAATTTCATTTCTTCATAACGTAAACAGTGCTGGAAGGTTTTACATACTGTGTCTATGCTGTCCCCACTTTGGTAATGGCACTGGGTTTTTTTTTTAGTGTGGGTTTTTCGAATGACTGGGTGAGACTGACAAAACTGGTTAAACAATCTAGGCTTCTAGTGCGTCATTACTGAAAATTAAAACCAATGATTTACATGGAAAACTCAAGGACATAAATTATGAGCTATATCAGCTCACCATCAAATCCTTTGGGCACATTTCAGGCATAATTCACGCCAAGGCACATCGATCAAGAATTCCCTTTGATTTAAACACCAGTCTTGGTTTTAGTTTTTATTAGAGTCAAGAGTGTTTTATTGTCATATGTCCCGAAATGGAACAATTAAATTCTTATCTGCAGCACAACAGATATGTGTACATATCCCCCCCCCCCCCCCCACCCCACCCCAAAGTCCAAGTAGTTCAGAGCTTATTTGGAGGTTGGAGAGTTTAATTGCCCGATGATTGAAGGGAAGATGCTGCTCCTGAATCTGGTGGTTACACTTTATAGGCTCCTGTACCTTCCTCCTGATGGCAGGAGTGAAATGAAGGCATGGCCAGGGTGGTGTGGGTTTCTGACGATGCTGGCTTCCTTTTTGAGGCAGCAACTCTTGTAGATCCTTACGATTGTGGGGACGTCAGTATCCATAATGGACTGGGCAGTGTTCACCACTTTTTGCTATCCTTTTCCTTCCTGGGCATTTGATTTGAGAAACCAGGCCGCAATGGAACCGGACATGATGCTCTCTACTGTACACCTGTAGAGAAGTTCAAGAGAAAAATCGTTGACATTCTGATCTCCTCAATCTTCTAAGGAATTGGAGGTGTTGATATGCTTTCTTTATGATTGCATCAACGTGCTGGGTCCAGGACAGACCATCAGAGTTATTCTCACCCAAGAATTGGAAGTTTTTGACTCCCTCCACCATTGATCCCATTGATGAAGACAGATTGGTGGATCCTCAAACTTCCTCTTCCAAAATCAGTTCCTACATCAGTAAAACATCAGGTTTTACTGATGTTGAGAGCAAGGTTGTTATTCGCGCACCATTTGGTCAGTCGGTCGATTCCCCCCCACCCCCCCCCCCCCCCCCCCCCCCCCACCCTATACTCTTGCCTCATCGTCATCTGCAATTTGTCCAACAACGGTGGTATCAGCAAAATTGAAGATGGAGTTGGAACTGTATCTGGCTACACAGTTATCTGTGTATTATGTATATCTGTATATCTATGTGCATCTATCATGGATTTATCCAGTTCTTTACGGCTCTTTCAATATATCATCCCCTGAAGGGATGGGGGCATCATAAACAGTTACGCCAGTCCTAAGAAAATGCACACCTTCCAGCAGAGGCTAACAGGAAGAATGAAGAGTGGCTACCTTTCAAACAGAAGCTCCATATTGAAGATGAACCAACTTAGAACAAACCAAGGAATGATCGTGCAAGTTCTATTTTCCAAACTGTTTGCATCACAAAATATAAACTAAGATATTAATAAGCCAACTCATCCTTAAACATAGGAACGCATTTGTCTGCTTCCAAATATTTCAGATCATTTACTCCCTCTGCTTCTGGCTTATTTAATTTGAATGTTTTTCCAAGCAATAAATCATCATTACTGTGAGCCATAACAATAGTTTATTCCAATTTTCTACAAATAAACGAGTGACAAAATGTGACAGTGTTACCTGTGGCTTCCCATCAATACTTCAAATATACATCCCTGATCTTGCTTTAGAGCATTTTAATGATTCAATGATGCTTTATTGACAAATGTACCAACACAAAAGAGTGAAAGGCTTGGATAGAGTGGATGTGGAGAGGATGTTTCACTAGAGGGAGAGAGTCTAGGACTGGTCATATCCTCAGAATTAAAGGGTTCCTTTCGGAAGGAGATGAGGAGGAATTTCTTTAGTCGGAAGGTGGTGAATCTGTGGAATATATTGCCACAGAAGGCTGTGGAGACCAAGTCAATGGATATTTTTTACAGCAGAGATAGATAGATTCTTGATTAGTACGGGTGCCAGGGGTTATGGGGATAGGCAGGATAATGGGATTAGGATGAAGAGGTAGATTAGCCATAATTGAATGGTGGAATAGACTTGATGGGCCAAGTGGCTTATTTCTGCTCCTATCACTTGTGAACGTATAATACAGTGAAATGCTTTGTTTTGCATACAATCCATACAAAATCATACAGCAGACCTCACCGGGTTCACGGTGGTCCAGCGGTAAAGTTGCTGCCTTACAGCAAATGCAGCACCGGAGACTCGGGTTCGATCCCGGCTACGGGTTCTGCCTGTACGGAGTTTGTACGTTCTCCCCATGACCTGTGTGGGTTTTCTCCGAGATTTTCGGTTTTCTCCCACACTCCAAAGACGTACAGGTTTGTAGGTTAATTGGCTTGGTAAAAGTAAAAATTGTCCCTAGTGGGTATAGGATGGTGTTAATGTGCAGGGATCGCTGGTCGGCACAGACCCGGTGGGCCGAAGGGCCTGTTTCCGTGCTGTATCTCTAAACTAAACCTCGGCAGTACATAAGAGTTGCCACGTTTTTGGTGCCAACAAATTTACAAAAGTTCACTGAACAGTCCACCAACACTGCCAAATCTTGACCAAAATATTGCTGAAGATTCCAGCATCAGCAATCTCTTATGTCAGCCAAATCTTGCTTCAACCAGATGGAAAGTACTCAAATGCAACATGGCACATATGATAAGCACAGGCAATCAACAGTATATCAAGAACTTGTGAATAGTTTGCAAGAAAACAGCATAAATGGCCCAGCAGTTTTTTAGAACCAGTAAGAATGAGCTTTTCAGCTTTATGGTGTACATTTGCCTCAAGTTTTTTTTCCTCACAGTCTTGTGCAATCTTTCCCACTGTGATAAAAGAGTTTCATATTTGTTTATCTGGACACACAGACCCAAACTCAAAAACTAACAGCTCCATTTCAGACATCTTAACACAGTTTGTTTTCTTTCAGTATCTCTTATCCCCAGGGATTGAAAGATTTAAGTGTTTGAACGATGCTGTGTATATATATTGGCAAATATAATTTAAACTGTACAGATTCCAAGTAAAATGATCTTAACACCAAAAAGCATTGTTCCATTCTACTTCATTTCTTCTCGCAGAAGAACAATGTCATCGCATTCTTGGTTCTGCACTCTCCAAAGCAAATTTACACTTCATACTTCATACCCAAAAAGGTAATTCTCCATCATAAAGACAGAAAGCTGGAAGAACTCAGTGGGTCAAGCAGCATCTGTGGGGGCAAAATGTGTATGGCGACCTCTCGGGCCAAGATCCTACATCAGGACTGGGATGGAAGAGGAAGGTTTGCCAGTGTGTGGCTGAATGACAGAGGTGGGATAGACACTGGAAAATGAAATAGAAAAGCAGATGGGGGGAAGATGAGGGACAGATGGAGGGGTGAACCATGTGAGGAGAAACTAAGTGGGCAGATGGATGTGTGTGGGAAAACACCACAGATGAGGATTAACTGAAATTAGAAAATTTAATGATCATACCACTGGGCAAAAACAACCCAAGTGGAATACGAGGTGTTGTTCTTCCAATGTGCATTTGGCCTCTACTTAGCAATAGAGAGGGTCGAGGATAAACAGGTAAGTGTGAGAGAGGGCTTCAGAGTTCAAAATGACATGCAACTGGAAGCTTGAGACTGCTGTGATGGACAGAGCACAAGTGCTCCATTGAACGGTTGCCTAGTCTATGCTAGGTTTCACCATTATAGAGGAACACAGTAAGCGGCATTCCATGTTAGAGGTGTTCATCAATTTCTGCCTCAATTGAAAGAACTGATTAAGTGCTTGGATGACAGCTGATGACGAGGCAGGTGTCTATGATAAATAACTCTGACTCTAAGCACTTGAGGAGGACTTCAATTCAGTTCTTCCAGCTTGGTGATGCTATTAACTGCAGTTGGAAGTCAGGGGTCATTTATTTCCAACAGCTTAGTCTACCAATTATTACATGTATTTGTTCTCACTATGATCAATAACGAACATTGATTACAGATCATTTAACCTTTGTTTAGAAAGAAAAGTAAATTTCCAGGCTCGGCATCTTCCAGTTAACATTTTGAATAATAAAAGTTTGTTTAAAGTACCATTCATATTATGTACCCAAGACCCGAATTTCTTCAGGGGAATGGAACTGCAGTGATGAGCTGGCCTAGCAAGCTGACTGTTTTATGGGATGATAAACTGTAACATTGCTGTAGACTTTTACCAATGGAAAAACATTTAAAACAATTCAGATAGAAGTGGGAAAATTGCAAACATTCAAATGTTTTGATAACATAATCATACACATGAACTGGATTATCATGTCCAAGATATTAATGTCACACAGATGTTGCACAAACTGAACATAAAAAACAAACTGCTGGAGGAACTCAGCGGGTCAGGCAGCATCTATGGAAGGAAATAGACAGGCAATATTGCGGGTTACGATCCATTGTCATTCTCAGTTTAGTTCACTGTCACGTGTGAAAAGCTTTTGCTGCGTGCTATCCAGACAGCAGAAAGACAATACATGATTACAAGCCAGCCACTTACAAAGCATAGATACATGATAAGGGAATAATGTTTAGTGTGAGGTAAAGTCAGCAATGTCTGATCGAGGAAAGTCCAAGGGTCACCAAAGAGGTAGATAATAGTTCAGCAACTGGAAAACCAGATGGGCCAAGTTTTTTGATTACGTTGACTGCTTTTCTGAGGTAGCGTGTAGTGTAGATGGAGTCAATGGTGGGGAGACTGGTCGGAGATATGGACTGGGCTACATCTAGAACTCTGCAATTTCTTGCGGACTGGGCTACATCTACAATTTTCTGAAAGGTTGAGGTATTGAGGTATATAGTTAAGGGAAAATGGTGCAGAAGAGGAATTGAGACCAGCATCATCAATCGACCAGCATGTGATCATGTTGAACTCTGCCTCTATTTTCTTACATTTTGTGCTTGGGGGTGGATATAAAGATAAAGCAGCACAAATTATGCACTGCAATGCTTATCAAAGCCACACAGAGTTGAGCATCTGACTCGCCATTACTTTCCCAAGCCAAAAGTCAATTTTTGCTCGTCAATCAGGTTGAATTTTCTCGTGAGCATTTATACTCAAGTTCATATTGCACACAAAATCCACACACGGAAATACCGACACAATCAGAAACATCCAAAAACAAATAAAACTAAGACCTTCTGAATACTTTCTGGTGAACAATATTTTTGGACCAGCTCAAGTAACTAAACAACAAAACAAAAATACCTCCCACACATTACCTCACACAGATAAGCTTAGTAGAAATTCCTTTTAATATTAGCAAGACCTTTCATGTGATAGTGCTTGGCAGACTGATGACGAAGGTCACAACATCAGGGGACAAGGAGCTAAAGGCAGACAGGGTGGCTGGATAACAGGAGAAAACACAGCTGAAGGTGGTTGCACAAGACTGACAAATAGTGGGAAGTGGTGTAACATAGGGAACTGTGCTGGAACCACTGCTGTTCTCTATGTACTTAAACACCATTTGGATTTTGGACTTAGAAAAACAACTGCAAAATCTGTGAAAGACCTCACAGTGGGGGATACACCGAACAGCAAGAGTCAAGAGTCAAGTCAAGAATGTTTAATTGGCACATGTACTGACACCGGAAATTCTTACTTGCTGAAGCGTAACAGGTTTGCAAACGCAATACACACAGATAATATATAATACACAAAATAATTCAATAAATGATATACTCTTGCAAAAAAAACAAAACAACGTCCTCAGTGTAACCAAAGGCGGCAGCAGGAGTTTAACAAGTTATTGTTATGTTATTGCATAGGGCTTACTATATAGTATCTTTGGGTATATAGTCTACCCAAATATTGGGTATTTTTTAAAGTAAAGATTGATAGGTTCTTGAAAGTATGGGCTTTAAAAAGTTACAGGGAAAAGGCAGGAGAATGGTTGAAAAATAGATCAGCTGTGATGGAATAGATTCGATGGGCCAAATGGCCTAATTCCGCTCCTTTTTTCTCATGTTGCAAGATGCAGAAGAACAGTAATACATTTGCAGAAGGGCAAATTATTGACAAACAGTTTAAAAATAGACGTAAAACAGTAGAAGGAAAATGTAAACAAGTCAGGAAGAGGAGCATCTGATGGTTCGTGTACACATCTTTGACAGGAGCAATCACCTTAATAAGTTCTTTTTTTCAGAGAAACAGATAATTTGGGTTCATTTCGAGCAAAATTTCCCATAGTAAGAGTCTCTAAAACTAGAGGGCATAGGTTTAAGGAGGGAGGGAGGAGGATCCGAGGGCTATTTTTTTCACAGAAAGAGAAATTGGTTCATTATTGATAGGAGCAGAATTAGGCCATTCGGCCCATCAAGTCTACTCCACCATTCAATCATGGCTGATCTATCTTTCCCTCTTAACCCCATTCTACTACCAATTGGTAAGAGGAATAAGCCGCAAGAGGAGGTGGTGGAGGCATGAACAGCAATAGGATTCAAAAGGTGTCTTGGTAGGTACTTGAATGAGCAGGTCATAGATGGATATGGAATTATCGCTGGAAAGTCATGCACCAGCTAAATGCAGTGGGCTTCGCAGCCTGTTTCTATGCTGTACAACTCTATGACCATATACTGAAGGGTTTCGGCCCGAAACGTCGCCTATTTCCTTCGCACCCGCTGAGTTTCCCCAGCAATTTTGTGTACCTTCGATATTCCAGCATCTGCAGTTCCCTTTTGAACACCATATACACTCATGTGTACTACACCATTAGTTAAATTAGTGACAGGGCAAAGAGAAACATTTTCCAAAATACAACAGGGGTTAAATATACTCGACAGTAACTCAGCTACAGATATCAAAGTGAGGAAATCAGATTGCTGCAGCTACATTCATCCCAGAGAGTTGTACATCTGTGGAATTCTCTGCCTCAGAAGGCAGTGGAGGCCAATTCTCTGGATGCTTTCAAGAGAGAGCTCTTAAAGATAGCAGAGCCAGGGGATATGGTGAGAAGGCAGGATCATGTGGATGATCAGCCATGATCACAGCGAATGGCGATGCTGGCTCGATGGGCCGAATGGCCTACTCCTGCACCCATTGTCTATTGTATAAAAACAAGAGGCACTTACTCAACCAACATTCTCAACTAGAAACAGTAGGGAGTGCTCTGTGAAAAGGTCAGAGCCCAGAGGCAAAATAGACATAAAACCCACCTCTATGATGCAAACCATTTAACAACATCGTCATGATGTGGATAATAAGAAAATGGCAAAGTCTTATTCACCCAAATAGAATAAGTGGACACGTGCTATCTAGCAGCAAATGTGTTGCTCATTAATAAAAAATAAATAAAACATTCACAAGTTATAATACAAATAAAACATTCATGAGATTTATATAAAAAATATAAACCTTGCACAAAATTTACAAGGAACAACTATGAGGAAGTCGAAGTGAATCTGACAACAATCCTTCCATCAGGAAGTGAAAGATAAAGTTTTTAAACAGAAAATGTGGAGTTTAATAATGTAGGTTTTGTTGATTTGTGGAGAAGGGGGGGGAGAGAGAGGTGGGGGGAGAGAGGGGGGGGGGGGGACAGGGAGGGGGTGAAGAGAGAGGGAGGGGGGGGAAAGAGAGAGGGGGAGGGGGGGGAAGAGAGAGGGGGAGGGGGGGAAGAGAGAGGGGGAGGGGGGGAAGAGAGAGGGGGAGGGGGGGGAAGAAGAGAGAGGGGGAGGGGGAAGAGAGAGGGGGAGAGAGAGCGGGAAGAGAGAGGGGGAGGGGGGGAGGGGAGAGAAGAGAGAGGGGGGTGGTGAGGGGGGAGGGGGGGAAGAGAGAGGGAGGGGAGGGGGGGAAGAGAGAGGGAGAGGGAAAGAGAGAGGGAGGGGGGGAAGAGAGAGGGAGGGGGGGAAGAGAGAGGGAGGGGGGGGAAGAGAGAGGGAGGGGGGTGAAGAGAGAGGGGGAGGGGTGAAGAGAGAGGGGGAGGGGGGGAAGAGAGAGGGGGAGGGGGGGAAGAGAGAGGGGGAGGGGGGAAGACAGGGAGGGAGGGGGGGTGAAAGAGGGAGGGGGGTGAAGAGAGAGGGGGAGGGCGGGGAAGAGAGAGGCGGAGGGGAGGAAGAGAGAGGGGAGGGGGGAAGAGAGAGGGGGAGGGGGTTGAAGAGAGAGGGAGGGGGTGAAGAGAGAGGGAGGGGGTGAAGAGAGAGGGGGAGGGGGTGAAGAGAGAGGGGGAGGGGGTGAAGAGAGAGGGGGAGGGGGTGAAAAGAGAGGGGGAGGGGGTGAAGAGAGAGGGGGAGGGGGTGAAGAGAGAGGGGGAGGGGGGGAAGAGAGAGGGGGAGGGGGTGAAAAGAGAGGGAGGGAGGGGGAAGAGAGAGGGAGGGGGGTGGGGGGAAGAGAGGGAAGGGGGTGGGGTGAAGAGAGAGGGGGAGGGGGGGAAGAGAGGGAGGGAGGGGGGGAGAGAGGGGGAGGGGTGGGGTGAAGAGAGAGGGGGAAGAGAGGGAGGGAAGAGAGAGGGAGGGGGTGGGGGGGAAGAGAGAGGGGGAGGGGAGAGAGAGGGAGAGGGCCGTGAGGGAGGGTGTAGGTTGCTATGGTGACCCAGCCTAGGCCCACAGCCCACGACCAGCCCCGGGGTGGCGGTACTCACGCAGCTGGCCAGAGTACAGATCCCCAGGCAGGCTCCCATCGTCGGTCTCGGGCCCTGGCGCTGAGTGAAGCTCGTCCTAGTCTAAGCGTCCGCCGCGATGTGTGTGTGTGTCTTTGTGCTCGGCCCTTTCCGTGACTGGTCGACCGCGGCCTTCCGCGTCGCTCGGCTCTTTCCGGCAATCCTCGGCCGCTCCCGGTTGTCCCCACGCCACAGCGACGCTCGCTGCTCTTCAGCACGGGAGGTGCCAACGCATCCAGGATGACCGGCCTACAGAAGAGAGTCTAACATTGGAGAGGGGGACACACACACAGACAGACACACACACACACACACACACACACACACACACAGACACAGACACACACACACACACACACACACACACACACAGACACACACACAGACACAGACACACACACACACACACACACACACACAGCCACACACACACAGACACACACACACACACACACACACAGACACACACACACAGACACACACACACACACACAGACACACACACACAGACACACACACACACACACAGACACACACACACACACAGCCACACACACACAGACACGCACACAAACACGCACACACACATACGCGCACACACATGCCCACACACACACACACACACGGGGACACACACACACCTGGTCACACACACCTGGTCACACACACACACACACACCTGGTCACACACCTGGTCACACACACACACACCTGGTCACACACCTGGTCACACACACACCTGGTCACACACACACACACACCTGTCAATGCCCTTCCACAGACGCTGCCTGACTCAATGAGTTCTTCCAACAATTTGTGTGGGGTTTTTTAAAACTCAGGAATTCTACATCTGCAGCCTCCATCCATTGCAAAACCTCCACTTTGAAGAAGTTTCTCCACCCAACTATAGTTACCCAACCAGATGCAACTAAATTTAAACTAGCTCTTTCTTCCCAATAACCCTTTCTGGCTTAAGCCCTCCCTTCACCACCTACAGTTTAAATTCCATTTGGAATATTTTGGAGGACCAAGAAACCAAGAAACCAACTGGAGTTGTCAATGGACAATAGGTGCAGGAGTAGGCCATTCGGCCCTTCGAGCCAGCACCGCCATTCAATGTGATCGTGGCTGATCATCCCCAATCAGTACCCCGTTCCTGCCTTCTCCCCGTATCCCCTGACTCCGCTATCTTTAAGAGCCCTATCTAGCTCTATCTTGAAAGTATCCAGAGAACTGGCCTCCACCGTCCTCTGAGGCAGAGAATTCCACAGACTCACCACTCTCTGTGAGAAAAAGTGTTTCCTCATCTCTGTTCTAAATGGCTTACACCTTAATCTTAAACTGTGGCCCCTGGTTCTGGACTCCCCCAAACATCGGGAACATGTTTCCTGCATCTAGCGTGTCCAAACCCTTAACAGTCTTATATGTTTCAATAAGATTTCCTCTCATTCTTCTAAACTACAAGCACAGCCACTCCATTCTCTTCGCTGAGTTCTTCCAACAATTTGTGCTTTTTACTCAGGATTTCTGCATCTGCAGCGTCCTATGCTCCATTTTACTGCTCCACTGTAAACATCTCCACTGAAGAAGTTCTCCTTCACCAACTGGAGTTGTCATGAGATCTCTCAATGTACACCCGTGATTCCTCTGCCTCATCTGCCCTTCATCTACGTTCTCTCCCAGACTTGCTACCACAACCACGTCTCCTTCCTCATTATGTGTCTGCATGGTTTCCAGATCCATTTCCAAGTCTCCCAGGCCCATACAGGATCTCAGGTACCTACACCCCATATATCACTTTTCCATTAGTCTGAAAAAGGGTCCAGACCCAAAATTTTCTCTGTCTATTTCCCTCCACTGATCTCCTGAGGTCCTCCAGCAGAGTGTCTAAAACTAAGTTTAAGGTGAGGGGAAAAAAATTAAAGGGAACCTGAGGGGCAATATTTGCACGCAAAGGCTATATGGAGCAAGAAGCCAGAGGAACTGGTGGAGGCACATACAACTATTATGATATTTTAAAGATATTGGGACAGGAACATTGAGTGGAAATATTTTGCGAGGCCTGGGCCTGTCTCTGGCAAGTGGTTGGTATGACCAAGTTGGGCCGCAGGGCCTGTTGTGCTATTACTAACAGAAGGAACAATCTTTGGCATGTGGTCCTTCAGGAGTGGGCCTTAAGCCAAGATGGGAAAGAATCTACAGTATCGGCAGTATTTGAAGCGAGATATTCTTCACAGAATTTAAGCTCAGTAAAACCCATCACAGGACTTTATCTCAAGCACCAACAGAAAATACCCAGAAGGTCAGACTGCATCTCTGAGAAGAGAAATAGAGTCAACGTTTCAGGTTGGAGATCCTTTGTGTTGGTTTTCAGAAGAGATTATCTGATAATTTGCCTCATTTTATATGAGTGAATTTTTGTAATTTGGTAATTGTTATTTTTGTAATTTGGTAAGAGTTGCTGCCTTACAGCGCCAGAGACCTGGGTTCGATCCTGATTTTCATTGCTGTCTGTATGGAGTTTGGTATGTTCTCTCCATGACTACGTGGGTTTTCTCCGGGTGCTCTGGTTTCCTCCCACTCTCCAAAGACATTCACTCTTTTGAATGCATCCAGTGAATATTGGCCTCCACTGCCTTCTGAGGCCGAGAATTCCACAAATTCACACCCCTCTGTGTTAATTCCACAAATTCACAACTCTCTGGGTACATGAATCATAACACTATCAAATTTAAAAAACATAGCATCTTCATTATAAATGTTTGAAATGTTTATATTTTTAATGGGCAGCCCTCCATAGATTGATAACCTATTTTTCAGCAATAATTGGTCTCCAGAGCTTCAGCTTGGAGAATAGATCAATATAGGAATGAAATAAAAATGGTTGCCAGCTTCTTTCATGTTAGGTTCTACTAGCCATTGCAAATCATTAATGAGAGGAAATTGTAGAGAAGTGCGTTCATTTGTAAAATTTCGGTGATATGTCATGAATTATAACATACAGGTATGTAGGCTAATTGGCTTTGTAAAATTGTAAATTGTTCCTAGTATGTGCAGGATAGTGTCTGTGTGCGGTGGGTCGCTGGTCAGCTGAACGACCTATTTCCGCGCTGTATCTCGAATGTAAAGTCAGTTATAATTCCATTTTGATTAAAGGTGCCTCTTTTTGCTCGTACTATACAAATAGGAACTGCTATTTATCCGGTTTGTATCTGAGTTTATTTCCATTAACCTTTGTGCTACGTGGTGACATTGCCAAACGACGGAGAGAGACTGCAGCATTACAGAAAATGTCAAAGCTCCAGGAAAAGAAAATGTAAGAAACCTGCTTGTATCTGAGAAAATCTCTGCATGGGCTGATTAAGAGCCAGACAAAACAAAGATCTCAAGCTGGGATCCAAGTGCATCTCCTGTAATGATGATTATCAATCATCGTGAGGTTTGCTCAGCAGTCCACCAGCTTCACTGCCGATAATCAGGGCAGCGTTTCATCTCTGAGTAATGAACATCACGCAAGGTAGACTTCTCCTTCAATAACCTAGAGTTATTTTGAGGAGAGTGCTTGGGGAGGGCAAAGGGAAGGAGAAGGCAGCCAGAGATCTCACCTTTTGTCATATGACCACAGGACGTAGGAGCAGGATTAGGCCATTTGGCCCATCAAGCCTTTATGGTATGGTATGATATATGTCATATGTACCGAGGCACAGTGAAATTCATTTTTGTACACTGTTCAGTACAAGTATCACTAAACATAAGATAGGCACATAAAATGGGCCACAGTTTAAGAATAGGGGGTAACCCATTTAGAACGGAGATGAGGAAACACTATTTCACACAGAGAGTTGTGAGTCTGTGGAATTCTTTGCCTCAGAGGACGGTGGAGGCCGTTTCTCTGGATACTTTCAAGAGAGAGCTAGATAGGGCTCTTGAAGATAGCGGAGTCAGGAGATATGGGGAGAAGGCAGGAACGGGGTACTGATTGTGGATGATCAGCCATGATCACATTGAATGGCGGTGCTGGCTTGAAGGGCCAAATGGCCTACTCCTGCACCTACTGTCTGTTGTCTATTGTCTAAAATGCTGGAATAACTCAGCGGGACAGGCAGCATCTCCAGAGAGAAGGAATGGGTGACATTTCAGGTCGAGACCCTTCTTTAGCCTGATCTATTTTTCTCTCAACCCCATTCTTCTGCTTTGGCCCTGTAACCTTTGACACCTCTACTGATCAAGAACCTATCAATTTCCACTTAAAAAATTCTCAAGTACAGTACTTGCCTCCCCAGCCATCTGTGGCAATAAATTTCACATATTTACCACCTTCTAGGCATCTTGGTTGGCATAGGCAAGTTGGCCCATAGGGCTGTTTCCGTGCAGTATGCCTCCATGACTCTATATGCTTTTGAATATGCCAGATAGATCTCAATGGGCCAATTGGCCTCCTAATTGATTCATTGGAATTTAGACGGATGAGAGGGTATCTTATAGAAACATATAAAATTCTTAAGCGATTGTACAAGTTAGATGCAGGAAAAATGTTCCCGATATTCGGGTAGTCCAGAACCAGGGGTCACAGTTTAAGAATAAGGGGTAGGCCATTTAGAACAGAGATGAGGATAAAAACTTTTCACCCAGAGGGTTGTGAATCTGTGGAATTCACTGCCACAGAAGGCAGTGGAGGCCGACTCAATGGATGTTTTCAAGAGAGAGTTAGATATGGCTCTTAATGCTAACGGTATCAAGGGGTGGGGGGAGAAAGCAGAAACTGGGTACTGATTTTGGATGACCAGCCATGATCATGTTGAATGGCGGTACTG
The DNA here is from genome assembly GCF_010909765.2 of Amblyraja radiata. NCBI lineage: Eukaryota > Metazoa > Chordata > Chondrichthyes > Rajiformes > Rajidae > Amblyraja > Amblyraja radiata. The sequence goes on along the minus strand of NC_045982.1, from coordinate 6,316,715 downwards.
GCTCGAAGGGCCAAATGGCCAATTACTGCACCTGTTTTTTATGTTTCTTTGCAATAAACACTCTAAGAATCTGTGACCTTTGTGAACCCTGTGCATCCCCCTGATTTACCAAGAAAGCCAAAATGATTTTGTCCACACAACTGAGATGTCATTAAAATGGTTAAAATACCATTAATTAGTATTTAATTGATAGTTTCGTGAACAGAAGGGGTGTTTTTTACTCTCATTACAGGAAACTCTGCAAACACAGGGTTTCAACTCTCTCTGGATCTTTTCCCAGAATGTTGGCATTGATCGATCAACGCCTGATCGTAACAAATTCAGTCGCTTGATGCTGGCGCTCACTTTGCACGCTGTTGGACTGACTGAGTCTCCTTGCTGTGTAGGAAGGAACTGCAGATGCTGGTTTAAGCCAAAGATAGACACAAAAAACTGGAGTAACTCCTTCTTCGGCGGGTCTCGACCCGTAACGTCACCCATTCCTTCTCTCCAGAGATGCTGCCTGTCCCGCTGAGTTACTCCTGCTTTTTATGTCTATCTTTGAGTCTCCTTGCTTTTGGTTTTCTTTTCACAGAGAGTCAAAGGATATTCACATAGAGATCATGAAAGTGCTTGCATCTATCACCATCCAAACCGAGGTAATAAATCCTGAGTGAACTTAGAATGGAGACCTGGCTTGCTCTCATCACAGTGCAGATGCAAACGAGAAGCCTGATTTTTAATGTCTGAACACTCAACAACATTAAGTCAACAGAGTGGTTGAAGTATATTTTTGGTTCTCTCACTTGAAAGCAAAAACCAGCAGACTTTTAGGAGCCGCTTCCACCACTCCATTATCGAGCTTCTGAATGATCCCTCCATAAGCTAGGGCACTGTTCGATCCATTGAAGAAATTGGTCTTATTTTTAATAGAAATAATAATAATAAATACTTTATTGATCCCCTCAGGGAAATTCAGATGTCCAGAAGCCCCCAACCAACAAACCCACAGATTCAAAACGAACGCAGACAGAAAATACATAGAATACAATGTGGACACTACCTGAGAGCAATAAATACTTAAAAAGACCGATAATTAACAGTTAAAAATTAAAAATTGCAAAATGCATCCCCCTACAGCCTAGCGGTCCGAATTATAAAATCTAATGGCTGCAGGGGTGAAGGATCTCCTGAACCGCTCCGTTCTACAGGGCAGGGAGAGGAGCCGGTTGTTGTTCCGAGTGCTCTTTTGACTCTCCAGAATTACATGGAGGGGATGCCCGGGGTTTTTCAGGATGACCTGCACCTTGTGCCTCATACGCCTCTCAAGCACATCCATCCCAGAGTCTACTCTCCCCTCCAGCACTGAGCTAGCTCGTTTAACCAGTTTGTCCAGCTTCTTGTTGTTTTTTGCACTAATGCTGTTGCCCCAGCAGACAACAGCGTAGATAATAACACTTGCAACCACAGTGTTGTAAAACATGTGCAGCATATCATTACACACATTGAAGGATTTGAGCCTTCTGAGGAAAAAGAGTCTGCTCTGGCCTTTTTTGTAGAGGGAGTCAGAGTTGACAGACCAGTCCAGTTTGTTATCAAGGTGCACTCCAAGGTATTTATATGTCTGCACCACCTCAATGTCAGCCCCTGCAGCGTTGACCGGCTGAAGGGGGAGCTTGGACCTGCCAAAGTTAACCACCATCTCTTTAGTCTTAGTTGTGTTCAGGATGAGACAGTTCTCTTCACTCCAGGCACAAAAGGCACTGGTCAAGTTCCTGTTTTCCTCCTCCTGCCCGTTCCTTACACATGCCACAATCGCTGTATCATCTGAATATTTCTGTACGTGGCATGTGTCAGACTTATAGTTAAAGTCTGCTGTATACAGGGTGAAGAGGAACGGGGCCAGAACCGTTCCCTGTGGGGCTCCAACATTGCACACCACTGTGCCAGTGACACTGTCCCCCAGCTTGACAAACTGTGGTCGACCCGTCAGGTAGTCGTATATCCAGGAGATAAATGTGGAATCCACCCCCATCTTCTTAAGCGTGTCATTCAGAATCAGGGGTTGGATGGTGTTGAACGCACTTGAGAAGTCGAAGAACATAATCCTCACATAGCCACCGGGTTTGTCCAAAAAGGAGTAGATCCGGTGCAGCATGTAGAGGACTGCGTTATCCACCCCAATGTTCTCCTGGTATGCAAACTGTAGTGGGTCGAGTGCGTGCTGGACTTGTGGTCTCAGGAGACCAATGAGTAGCCGCTCCATTGTTTTCATGATATGGGATGTAAGGGTCTGTAGTCATTGATCTCGGTCGGCCGCCCTGCTTTGGGAACCGGCACGAGACATGATGTTTTCCACAGACCTGGTACCCTCCCTGACTGGAGGCTCAGGTTGAAAATGGTCTGGAGCGGCTCCGCCAGCTGAGCCGCACAGTCTTTTAGTAGCCTGGGACATACACCATCAGGGCCAGCTGCTTTACCAGGGCGCAACCTCCTCAGCTCAGCTCTCACCTCGTCCGCCGTGAAGAACAGTTGAGGAGATGCCGGCATAGGAGGTGCTGCAGCTGTGGTGTTGGGGGGGCTGCCTCGTGGAGGTGATGGTGGGGGAGAGGCTGCACCTGTAGAGGTGGGAGGGGATACCAGATCAAACCTGTTATAGAACAGGTTAAACTCATTGGCCTTGTCCACGTCTCCTGACGGCTGGCTTCTCTTCTCCTTGAAGCCAGTGATGGTCTTCATTCCTCTCCACACCTCTTTGATGTTGTTGTACTGCAGTTTCTTCTCCAGCTTCCTTTTATAGTCCCCTTTTGCCTGCTTCATACTCCTTTTCAAGTGGTGCTGTACCCTCTTGATTTTTTTCCCGATCGCCAACCTTGAAAGCCTCCTTTTTCTCGTTTAGGAGGCTCTTGATGTTGCTTGTAATCCAATGGGGCGGCACAGTGGCAGAGTTGCTGCGTTAAAGCACCAGGGACCCGGGTTCGATTCTGACTACGGTTGTTGTCTGTACGGAGTTGTACGTTCTCCCTGTGACCACGTGGCTTATCTCCGGGTGCTGCGGTTTCTTCCCACGCTCCAAAGATGTACAGTATTGTGGGATAATTGGCTTCGGTTGGAAAAAAAAGTTGTAAATTGTCCCTAGTGTGTAGGATAGTGCTAGTGTACAGGGCGATTGCTGGTCTGCGCGGACTGTTTTGTCTAAACAGATGCACTGTTATGCTGAGAACTATATTCTGCACTCTGTATCTTTACCTTTGTTGGGCCTATTATAGTTGAGTTTGCACTGACTTTATCTGTGTATGGTATATCTGATCTGTTTGGATAGTCAAGTCAAGTTTATTCGTCACATGCAAAACAAAGCTTTTACTGTGACACTTAATGAACCTAAACCTAAACTGGATCTATCCATGCTTTATCTGATCTGGAAATGCTCAACCCGACTCTAGTGTTCTCTGGGGAGAATTTTAACATACTCCTTTATTTTCATGGTGTTGAACAAACTCTGCTCTGCTGTTTTCCACGATCGCCTGTTTTGTCATGATGTATTCACAGAAAAGCATGAGGAGACATTATTAGAAATGACACATCTTCCTACACTAGATTGGCATTTCCTTTATGTTGCAACATTTGCCAGCACACAGACAGCCCATTGTGACAGGAGTTATAAAACTGTTGAAACCCTCTGTGTTGGAAGCATATTTCTCAACATACTTTCTCACTCGATGTGCATGAGATTAATGAGCTGTGGGATAACTCTGAGATCATTATGCAATTTTTAAATCAACTTAATACATTTAACGTGACCCATGTCACGGACAGAGGAAATAAAATAGAATTCAATTTACATAGCATCCATTACAAGGTTAGAGCATCTCAAAATCCCTTAGAACCACTGAAGTATCTTTGATATGTTATATTGGGCAAAGTGCAGCAATCAATCTGTCTACAGTGAAGTTACACAAACTGTAACGTGATAATGAACGGATCATCTGTTTCTGATGATATTGTTGGAAGGGTAAATAATAGAACTTCCCGAATCTTCAAAACATCTCCAGGGCATTATATTTGTCCATCTTAAAATCCCCCCATCCAGCTCTTCAGCTGAATGATGTTATTTTAGTTTAGTTTAGATTAGTTTATTATTGTCACGTGTACCGAGGTACAATGAAAAGCTTTTGGTTGCGTGCCAACCAGCCAAAGAAAAGACTAAACATAGATACAGAGTGCTGGAGTAACTCAGCGGGTCATTTTTCTATGCAACCATGGGAGAAATATGGTTACACAAGAGATTGCAGATGCTGGAATCGGGAACGAAATAAAAAAATCCGCTGGAGGAACCCATGCTTGGAGAGGGATGAGTGAAGCAGGGAGTAATGGAGAGAGTGGTCCCTGTGTAGGGGAAAGTGTGACTGATGATGAGAGCAGCAACGCGGGGAATGGAGGAGATGAGGGTTCCATCAACCACAGCACAGAGGGAGCCAGATATGTGGAAAAAGTAGGACATGTCAGAAATTCTGGAGTTGAACGCTTCACATCAAGAAATCCTGGAGTTGAAAGCCTCATATGAAGAATATCAAGAATAGACAACATCGTTTACATGCAAGAAGATGGGAGGGTGGTGTAGCCTAGATCAGGGCTATCTTAACAGCATTATAGGCCTCCGGGCAAAGCAGGCCACTGGGGCCCCTACACTTCCACTTTCTTTATGATGAATCAAATATGCCGTCATGCACTTGCGATGTTCTTCTCTGTTTTCATGTTCTACAATAACATTCCACAATACATAGATTAGCATGGGGCCCCTATGCTCGTGGGGCCCCAGGCAGCTGTCCAGCATGCCCATGCGTTAAGATGGACCTGGACTAGATAGCTGTGGATGTCATTGGGTTCATAGGGTAGTTTGTCTTCTGAAGATTGTCTTCTTGTCTCCTGGAGACAGCAAGATCCAGAATATGGAGAGAAGTATTGGAGATAGTCCAGGTGAGTTTGAGGGTGAGGTAGAAGTGGGTAAAAGTGAAGTTGATAAAATGGATGAATTTCACACAGGTGGCAGCCCAAATGCAGATGTCAATGTAGTGGAGAAAGAGTTGTGGAGTGATGCCAGTCTAGGTTTGGATCGAGAACTCCATGTCCACATTTGGATAGGACAGGTATAGAGGGATATGGGCTAAACACAGGCAGGTGGGACTAGTGTAGATGGGACATGTGGGTTGACGTGGGCAAGTTGGTCCTGAGGGCCTGTTCCCACACTGTATGACTCCATGACTCTAATTAGTTGGATCTAGGTTCTAGAAAGAAATAGACGGCCTAAGGCCTTCCTGATGGGGAATGGAATCTCTATTGAATATCTGCCCAGAGATTCTTTGAGCTAACGCAGCCACCCACCCATGTGGACAGATGGCCTGGGTCACCATCAATCAATACTGCTGGCCGAATGCCATATTCCTTTCAGACTGGCAAACATTCCTTACTTCACCAGATACCAACTGTGTAAAGGGCAGGTGGTAAAAAAAGAACTCGACTCCCGTGCTCAAAACATTGGAACCTTCCAAAGTACTTTACAGCATAAGATGCACTCGAAGACACGTATACACCACAGTAATGTGGTGGAACTCGGCACATCCCAGAACAAACACCAATAATGAGGAGATTGTCTGTTTTTACGCATTACCCTGTCAGGGGTTCTGTCGTTCCACTGAGGCCAGCATACTGGGAAGAACTCTTGTGGTCTCTATTGAAATAATGCCACAGGATCTTTCAAAGCCACCTGCTGATATGTTTTATAATGCCAGATTTGAAAATTGAGCTTCTGTTTGTTTCTATAAATGGAGTAGGTTAAAATGAAAACGAACCTGCACTTAATATAGAAATCTCGGTCAGCTTTTGCTTCTGTCCTTATTTTCCTCTGCAGTTTGCAAATCTTTCAAATGTTTTCATCATCTTGTTTGGTTCTTTCCTTCTGCTGAAAGTTTTAACCAACATACTTTTGCCTCTTTGTCAGATTTGGAGAGCCTTTGAAAAACACCTATTCCTTTGCAATAGAGTTGAAATTGGATCTTCATCGAAAACACAAGGTTGTTCCATAATTGCAACGTAACATGAACCGAGAAACATTTCTGATGCTATTTTAGAACATTCAGCTTCTGTAGCTTGCAAAAGATATTTTTAATTAGCATGTCATATAAACAAACCAAATGGCCATTGGAAGATGAAATCTATAATTATTTTGATGGGTCTTTTTCAAATGTAATATTCCAAAGTGATTAATTCAATTATAAAGATCAATAGGTTTAGTTTTATAGAGGTGTATAAGATCATGAGAGGAATTGATAGGGTAAATACACAGTCTTTTACCCAGAGTAGCAGAATCAAGAACCAGAGGACATTGAAGAAGGGTTTCGGCCCGAAACGTTGCCTATTTCCTTCGCTCCATAGATGTTGCTGCACCCGCTGAGTTTCTCCAGCTTTTTTGTGTACCAGAGGACATTGGTTTAATGTGAGGGGGGGAAGCTTTAGTAGGAACTGATATAATGGGTGCAAATCTTGCTCTCTAGTTTTTGAATTCAGTGAGGACTCTAAATTAGGCTTTCCTTTGGCAACATGTAAAGCATGTGCTGGCCCAGCCAATATCACCCATCCTTTTAATGCCATTTTTCTTCACTCTCCTGACAGGACAGTATAGAAACAGGCCCTTCCTCCCACAATGTCTGTGCCTAACATGATGCCCAGATGAACTACTCTCATCTGCCTGCACATGATCTATAATCCTCCGTCTCTCATATTTCTATGTGTGTATCCAAAAGCCTCTAAAACACCACTATCATATCTGTCTCCACCACCATCCCTGGTTCCAACCACCCACCACATTCTGTGTAAAAAAAACTTGTCCTGCACATCTCCTCTAAACTTTACCCCTCTCACCTTCAAGCTCTGACGTAAAGTCTTTGATATTTCCATTCTTGAAAAAGGGTTCTGTCTACCCAATCTACATTATCCATGCCTTTGTAAGCTTTTCTGTGGTGTTCTTGGAAGCTGCCAGTTTTGTACATTCAGTGTGATAATCACTTCTGTCCAACCTAGATTCAAGTTTATTGTCATGTGTCCCTGATAGGACAATTAAATTCTTGCTTTGCTTCAGCACAACAGAACATAGTAGGCATTGACTACAGAACAGATCAGTGTGTCCATATACCATTATATAAATATATACACACATTAATAAATAAACTGATAAAGTGCAAATAACGGATAATGGGTTATTAATGTTCAGAGTTTTGTCCGAGCCAAGTTTAATAGCCTGATGGCTGTGGGGAAGTAGCTATTCCTGAACCTGGTCGTTGCAGTCTTCAGGCTCCTGTACCTTCTACCTGAAGGTAGCGGGTAGGTGAGTGTGTGGCCAGGATGGTGTGCTTTGCCAATTGGTGTCATGGGTTCTGGACATTTCTATGTCCCGAGCAGGTAAAGCACATGCAAACTTAATCCATGAATAGAAGTCTCCTGCACACAAAAAGGGAAATTGGGAGGCAGGACACAGCCGTTTCCTGCCAGCCTAAACGACAATCACACCCCTACATTCACAACACAAACTAGTGTGTGGTAATCAGGAAAAAAAAACAAGCGGATATTTCCGACTAAAACCATTTGCCGTCATGGAACGTGCATCGGTTTATAGAGGAATATAAATACATGAATTGATTATAACTTCCCTTCCCTGATCTTATCTACATGATTATGCCACACATGTCAAGATTGTTTATTTATTTGTCATAGGAACCGGGACCATGAAATTCTTACCTGCTGTAACTTTACAGGCACTTTAAGCGAAGCAACTGCAACTATGAATATACAATAAATTATCAGTTATTCTAAGTAAACTAGACCATGATAGCAGATATATATATAAAGTATACAGAGCAACAATAGCAGTGCAAAGTCCACAGTGGTAAAAAGTATATGAGCCTGAAAACTGTAATGCCCAGGTTCAGGAGCAGCTTCTTCCCTGCAACCATCCGGCTATTAAACACTACAACCTCCAAATAGGCTCCGAACTACAGTATATAGACTTGGGGGCATTATTTTTGACTTTACACTATTATTAATTATTTATTTGTCTGAGCCTTTGAACAAGCTTTAATTGGCCTTTTTCAGACTTCGATGTTATATCTTGGCTCTAATTGTTAGACCCTTTATCCTTTATCATTGCACTATGGTTGTTTTTAGTTTAGTTTCGAGATGCAGCACAGAAACAGACCCTTCGACCCACCTGAGCAGCAATCCCTGCACACTAGGGACAATTTTTACATTCATACTAAGCCAATTAACCTACAAACCTGTATGTCTTTGGAATGTGGGAGGAAACCGAAGTTCTCAGAGTAAACCCACGCACGTCACGGGGAGAACGTACAAACTCCGTACAGGCAGCACCTGTAGCCAGGATCAAACCTGGATCTCTGGAAGGCAGCAACTTTATCGCTGCGCCACCGTGCCACCTCCTTACATTGATGAGTAGTCTTTGACAGGGTAGCATGCAAACAAAAGATTTTCACAATATATCCAAACAACATGACAATAATAAACTAAACTAAATTAAACTTAACTAATGTGGACAATGTCTATTCAAACTTATGGGCCAAAACTATTTTTGCGCCAATGTGGTTTCACGTTTTGGACCTTTGACGGGGAGAGGAATTTTTAAAGTGGATTGTTTATCATTAACTTTTTCTTTGGCCTCTTCCACCAGATCACATGGCTGCTACCAGTTGGTGGGTGTTATGAATCATAAAAGTTAATGATAAACAATCTGAAAAAGGGAATTAGGAATGCTAAACTCAATCACAAACGGCAGATTGAGGAGCATTTCCAAAACAACTCCGACCCCAGGCGCATGTGGCAAGGAATCAAATCCATTGCCGATTACCATAAAGTTAACACCCCCCCCCCCCCCCAGACAACGCCTCCCTTCCTGACGAGCTAAACCATTTCTATGCTCGCTTTGACCGGGACAACAAAACTCCAGCCATCAAAGTTGCTCCACCCCCGAATGAACAACCCCTCAGTCTCTCCACCTCTGCTGTACAAGATGCACTGAGCAAGGTGAATGAGCACAAAGCTGCCGGCCCTGATGGCATCCCCGGGTGGATGCTCAGGGCATGTGCTGGACAACTATCCCCAGTCTTCACCGACATTTTCAATCTCTCACTGGCCCAGGGTGTTGTCCCCACTTGCCTCAAGACATCAACCATTGTGCCAGTGCCCAAACAGTCAGCCACAGGGAGTCTCAACGACTTCCGCCCAGTGGCACTCACCCCTGTCATTGCAGTGCTTTGAGCGGCTGAACTTGGTTCACCTCAAAGCCAGCCTCCCCCCCACACTGGACCCCCATCAGTTTGCCTACCGGACCAACAGGTCTACAGAGGACACCATATCGGCGGCCCTACACTCTGCCCTGACCCACCTGGACAGCAATAACACCTACATCAGGTTGCTGTTCATTGATTTCAGCTCCGCCTTTAACACTGTCATCCCCGCCAGCTTGATCACCAAACTCAGCGGACTTGGCATCTCCACCTCCCTCTGCAATTGGACACTGGATTTCCTCACCAACAGACCTCAGTCTGTTAGGGTCAACAACCTCACCTCCTCCACTATAACACTGAACACCGGCGTGCCACAGGGCTGTGTGCTCAGCCCTCTCCTCTACTCCCTCTTCACCCATGACTGCATCCCTAAGAATGGCTCCAACGCCATCATTAAATTTGCGGACGACACCACGGTGGTAGGGCTGATCAGTGACAACGACGAGTCAGCCTACAGAGAGGAGGTCCAGCACCTGGCAGCCTGGTGTGCCAATAATAACCTCGTCCTCAACACCAAGAAGACAAAGGAAATTATTGTCGACTTCAGGAAGATCAGAGGGGGCAGACATACCCCCATCCATATAAACGGGACTGAGGTGGAATGCGTCTCCAACTACAAATTCCTCGGGGTACACATCACGGAGGATCTGTCCTGGTCCCTCAACACCTCCAAGCTGATCAAAAAGGCACAGCAGCGCCTTTACTTCCTGAGGAGGCTCAAGAAAGCCCACCTGTCCCCCCAGATCCTGACCAACTTTTACCGCTGTACCATCGAAAGCATCCTGACCACCTGCTTCACGGTATGGTACAGCAGTTGCACCGTAGCGGACAGGAAGGCACTACAACGGGTGGTGAAAACTGCCCAGTACATCATCGGTGCCCCGCTCCCTGCCATGGATGCCCTCCACCGAAAACGGTGTCTGAGACGGGCCGGGAAGATCATCAAAGATCCCTCCCACCCCAACCATGGACTGTTTGCCCTCCTCCCATCAGGGAGGCGGTACAGGAGCCTCAGGTCTCGTACTAGTAGGATGAGGAACAGCTTCTACAACAACACTATCACATTGCTGAACTCGGAGTCCCGCCGATAGATTTCTCCAGTCTCTCCGTCCACATTGTTTGCTTATTCTGTATTTTTATTTCTATATTGCACTATTACTACGGACTGACGCTAAACTGCATTTCGTTGTACCCATACTTGTATTTGTGCAATGACATTAAAGTTGAATTGAATTGAATTGAAATTGAATAATGTTTTGAGGATCTCGGCTAAATGAGGGTAGGCTACCTTTTGCAGCTGTTCATTTCTTGTCCATCATCAGACCAGAGAAAGGATTTGGTCTCACAGGGCTGATTTCACAACCTCGGGATGACCCAAAGCATATTGTAACTAATGAAGTATTTAAGATGTATAGTTACTGTTGTAATGTAGCCAGTGGTCAGTACGTGCACTGAAAGCAACAATAAAAATGACTTGGTCATCCGCTTTAATTTGGTGATGTTGGCTGAGGGGTAAATTTTAGCCAGAACATCAGGAAGAATAATTCGACTATTCTTTAGACCGTGATATAAGAGTTTTTGCAACAATTTGAGGCAGGCGTTGATTTAGGACACAAGAGACTGCCAATGCTGGAATCTTGAACATAAAGCAAATTGCTGGAGGAACATCCTGTTGACCGTAGAACAATACAGCACAGGAACAAACTCTTGGGCTCATAATGACTGTGCCGAACATGATGCCAAGTGAAACCAATCTCCTCTGCTAGCACAGAGTCCATATCCCCCTGTTCCCTGCGCATTCATCCTTAGGATCTCAGCGGGTCAGGCAGCGTCTGACATATGATGTTTTGGTCGGGACCATTCTTTACCGATGTAGAGGGGAGAAAAGAGTATACATGATTACATTCAAGCTATCCATACTGTACAGATACTGGATAAAAGGGTATAATATTTAATGGATCAAATAATATATTCACAGCATTTAAATATGACCAATTGAAGTGAATATATGATATTTTATTTATTTTTAAGATTAAAACACAACAGATTATTTGTGGACACAGAATTCTGGAGTAATGGACCTGTCCCACTTAGGTTATTTTTAGGCGACTGTCATAGTCGTAGCAGGTCGCCGAGAAAACGGCGACTGGACCCCCCTTCGACATAAAATTTGAAATAGAATCGTTACTTTAACAACAACAAAAAACCGTAGTCAGCACCAGCAACAATCTACGCCTCCTGGCGACAACCTGCGTTAACCTGGCAACAACCTACGTCACCTGGCGACAACTACATCAGCACCTACATCAGGAGAAGTCAATCTACGCTCATTGGCGTCAAACCCACTGTCACCCATTGTCTCCAAAAAATTTTCAACATGTTGAAAATCCAGCAGCGACCAGAAAGACGCTCCGACTCTTTGGGCGGCTGAGGCGACTACTCACGACCATACAGGCGACACCAGGCAACCATGTGGTGACAGTCTAGTCGCCTAAAAAATCACCTAAGTGGAACAGGCCCAGAATTCAGTGGGTTAGGCAGCGTCCCTGGAGAACATGGATATGTGACAAATAGATAAGTAGATATGTCACCTATCCATTTTCTTCGGGAATGCTGCGTGACCCGCTGAGTTACTTCAGGACAATGTGTCCTTTTGTGTATTAACCAGCAACTGCAGTTCTTTGTTCCTGGGTTATTTGCGGAGCTGGTTAAAATCTCACCGCTTAAAGCTGGAGCTATCTGTATGGTCAAGATGACAGAAAAGGTTTCTGACTCATTTCTGAACAGCAGACTAACTAGACCATTTACTGTCCACGTAATCAACAAATTACTGCACATTGGCAAAGATGTTTCATCTGTGACTCATTGTCACAAACTCGCAAGAACTGGATCGTATTTTTATCAGGACACAATTAAGAAAATTAAACTCTCACAAAGACGTTTGTTAATTGCAAAATAGAATGAGTCAAACCAGCATGTGATAAAACTACTGGCAAAAGATTTTGGACTATTTTTTTATGGTTTACAAAAATCAATCTCATGGGCAAGAAACAATGACTATTCAGACTTACAGTCTGTCAAATCAACTCAGCCTTTACTATGGGCACAGAACAGTTGCAAAATAAGCGATAGAAACAAGGAACTGCAGGTGCTGGTTCACAAAGAAGGACACAAAGTGCTGGAGTAACTCAGGTGGTCAGGCAGCATCTCTGGAGAACAAGATTCAAGAGAGTTTATTGCCATGTGTCCCAGATAGGACAATGAAATTCTTGGACAAGTGTAAATAAACTAAAATGAACATGGACAGGTGTAAATAAACTGAACTGAATTTTAAATGGTTGGAGAAACAGAAATCTTGAGAAAGTGTGCACAAAAAAAGCTCTTCTAAAGCAAATTGGATCCTTGATTTTACTAATGGAGGGACAGAGCTTAAAGCCCATAAACAGATGCAATATTCCAGCTGAACTCTGACAATTGTTTCATCATAACTTCCTTGCTTTTATACCCTGTACTTCCATTAAGATCCAATTTGCTTTATTGGACACAAAGTGCTAGAGGTACAGCAGAGGTACACAAAAATGCTGGAGAAACTCAGCGGGTGCAGCAGCATCTATGGAGCGAAGGAAATAGGTAACGTTTCGGGCCGAAACGTTGCCTATCTTCTTCGCTCCATAGATGCTGCTGCACCCGCTGAATTTCTCCAGCATTTTTGTGTACCTTCGATTTTCCAGCATCTGCAGTTCCTTCTTAAACAGAGTAACTCAGCGGGTCAGGCAGCATCTTTGGAGAAAAAGGATGGGTGACGTTTCGGGTCAGGACCTTTTTTTTCAGGCTGAAGACAGAATCTTCAGATTCAGTCTGAAGAAAGGTCCCAACTCAAAGCGTCACCCATTTGTTTTCTCCAGAGATGCTGCCTGATGCCTGACCTGCTGAGTTACTCCAGCACTTTGTGTCTGTCTTTGGTATAAATCTACATCTGCAGTTCCTTGTTACTACATCTTGCTTTCATGCATGCATCCTCAAGATCTTTTTTCTATCAATATTTAAAATGTAATGTTTTGTTGCAGAACAATCATGTATTGTTAAGTGAATCTCAGTCCCTCCTACCCAAAGATACGAGAGCAAGAGGCTCCTACCTCATTGTCAATGGCATGTGCACACGAGTTGTACACTATTGTGCACTCAATGACTTTTCATCAGAGTGGTATATTCTTGTGAAATATTTTAATGACAGTAAATAATTAAAAGTAATCAGACAAATGAAGTGTGAGGAGCTGATTGAAGATCTGACAACCCAAAATAGAGTATCTGAAGTTTTTAAAACCACTGCCTCTGCAGAGGCCCTGAGGAGTTACATACCCACAATGAAAATGATGTAGTGTACATCTCATTTCTATTTCCTACCAAAGCAATTGGCCACCATTTGAATGACCACAATGTAAGTGGTGGGAATTTAATTCATCTCTCCAAAGCAGCCAAATGTTAATCTTCCATGTTACCTGTGAAACAATCAGCTAATGTGCTGTTGGGATTGGAGTTTGAGTTTTGTTTATTGTTACGTGTACCGAGTTACAGTGAGAAGTATTTGTTGCGTGCTAACCAGTCAGCGGAAAGACAATACATGATTCCAATCAATCCGTCCACAGTGTACAGATATAGGATAAAAGGAATGACTTGAATATTAGTGCAAGATAAAGCCCAGGAAAATAGAAAGATATTTTTATGTCACATGTACCTTGAAGGTACAGTTTTTGCACACACAGTACAACAAGAGTCACCACAAAGTGCAGATATATTGTTGGTCCCTGTCAAAGATAGTCTGAGAGACCCCAATGAGGTAGATGGTAGCTCAGGACTCTCCCTGGTTCCTGAAGCTGGTCGTGCAGCAATCAGAATAACCTCGCTCAAAATGAGAACAAAAAAATTAAATGAAGCTGATTCATAACTTTGGCAAGGAATGTAAAAGATCTCTGGAGAGGAATATTCTCTGTCCACATAATTGTGGGATGTTGTCAATTTGCATTCTTGGCTCTCAGCGAGTAACAAAAAGCTGAGCACTCCCTCAGACAGAATGCTCGGAGATCGGAAGACCAGCCTTTTGGTTAGCCCTTCAAAAACAGTACATGATAAAAGAAGCATTCATAAACTGCGTTAAAAAAAATGAAATCTTCCACTTGTAAGATTGTGGCAGCCTTCAGCTTACTTTCCGGTATTTGCTTACGGCTGTAAATACTAGGCAGGAGGTCTCTATTCCTCTGACACGTATTAAAATAAACATTATTTGCCTGCTGGCCGCAATCTAAAATAAAGCCAGCTAATAATTCTTGTCCCTGGCAGTCTGAGGATTATTGAAGGACAGCAACCAGCATTAGTTTGAGAATTGGCTGCAGACATGACTCTTATTATAGTTACAAATGATATGGCCACTGCCTGTCTGTACCCCAGTGAATTGTCCCTCCTCATCATTCTCCTGCTGTCTGCATTCTTTCACACAGCCTACTGCACACTTGCCCTTGAATGCCTCTCCTCTGTAATCCAACTGTCCTTGCCTGCATCCATTGCTATCTTTCAGGTACAGCCACAAAGCCTGCAGGCTTCTCTACAGCATCTTACTCTGTGAGCTATACAGCTTCACATGGATCTGCCTTTGCCTTCTCTTATTTATCACCGACACGCTACCTCTCTGTGCCATCACAAAGGTATGAAGATAGGAATCACAAGGGTACTGATGGCACCCAGTTCCAGCCCACCATCAAATCAAGTCAAGTCCAAGTTCAAGTTCAAGTGAGTTTATTGTCATGTGTCCCTGTATAGGACAATGAAATTCTTGCTTTGCTTAAGCACACAGAAAATAGTAGGCATTTACTACAAAACAGATAAATGTGTCCATATACCATGATATAAATATATACACACATGAATAAATAAACTGGTAAAGTGCAAATAACAGAAAGTGGTTATTAATAATCAAGAGTTTTGTCTGAGCCAGGTTTAATAGCCTGATGGCTGTGGGGAAGTAACTATTCCTGAGGGTACACACAATTGCTGGGGAAACTCAGCGGGTGCAGCAGCATCTATGGAGCGAAGGAAATAGGCGACGTTTCGGGCCGAAACCCTTCTTCAGACACCAGCATCTGCAGTTCCCTTTTGATAACTATTCCTGAACCTGGTTGTTGCAGTCTTCAGGCTCCTGTACCTTCTACGTGAAGGTAGCAGGGAGATGAGTGTGTGGCCAGGATGGTGTGGGTCTTTATTCGTCACATGTTTATTCGTCACATACACATACGAGATGTGCAGTGAAATGAAAATTGGCAATGGTCGTGGACTTGGTGCAAAAAGACAAACAAGCAACCAAACAAACTACAAATAGAATCACATATTCATCACCTCCACTGCCATTGTATATGTCTCCAATATCCAAACAGTGGCACAGTGGTAGAGTTGCTGCCTTACAGCACTTGCAGCGTCAGAGACTAGGGGGTTCGATCTCGACTATGGGTGCTGTCTGTGTGGAGTTTGTACGTTCTCCCCGTGATTGCGTGGGTTTGCGCCGAGATATTCGGTATACAAAATCATGAGAGTAATAGATCGGGTTGATGCACAGTCTTTTGCCCAGAGCAGGGGAATCGAGAACCAGAAGACTAAGGTTCAAGGTGAAGAGGAAAAAGATTTAGTTTAAATCTTTTTATTTGAATTTTGAATTTAACAGCAATTTGCATACATACAATGATAACAGACAGTGATAATCAGGACATAATTGTACAACAGTATGTAAACGACCCTCAAAACCCTTACCCTTACCCTTACCCACCCTCGCCACCCGGGAACAAACAACACTCACATACGTACACATCCAAACAAAAACGATAAAATAAAAAAAAATTTAAATTTAAAAAAAAAAAAAAAAAAAAAAGTTTTTTTAAATAAATAAATAAATAAAATAAAAAATAAATAAAAATAAAAAATAAATAAATCAATTGTGGGGAGGGAGGGGGGGGGGGAGGGGTTGAGGGGATAGCAGCTGCAATAAGACAGAGCTGTGATAGAGGACACTCAGTCCTCTTCCGAGTCCAGAAACAAGTTAAGAGAGTTAACAAGTTCCAGGAAAGGGTTCCATGTATCTAGGAATGTCTTGGTAGAGCCTTTGAGAGAGAACCTAAGTTTTTCAAGCTTTAAGTTGTAGAGCACCTCCTTGATCCAGCGGGCGTGTGTCGGGGGACAGGTAAGTCTCCAGTTAAGCAAAATCAGTCTCCGGGCTAACAGGGTTGTAAAAGCCAGGACCCGCTTCAACGCAACAGAGAGGTTGGTGTTGGGGGGAATACCAAAAATAGCTGACAGTGGGTTTGGAGGAATAGTCTGGCCATAGGCTCTGCTTAGCACGTCGAAAGCTCCAAAAGGTTGCTAGCTTAGGGCAAGACCAAAACATATGACTATGGTTGGCAGGGGATTGATTGCACCTGTTGCAGGTGTCTTTAACAGCGGGGTATATTCTAGATAATCTTGCGTTTGTGTAGTGGACTTTGTGAAGGACTTTGCATTGGATTAGGCCATGACGGGCACATATGGAGGAAGAATGGATCAAATCCAAGGCAGAGTCCCATTGCTGGTTTGTTAGTTTCATATTCAGCTCGCCCTCCCACGCAGCTTTTAATGAGGTATGAGGTTTCAATATAACCGACCCTAACAAGTTGTACAAAAAAGAGATGCATTTCTTCCGGTTGGGATCTAGAGCTAGGATGGAATCGGTCAGGGTTTCAGGGGGACTATTTGGGAAATGGGGGAATATCTTCACAAAATTCCTAATCTGGAAAAAACGAAAAAGGTGGGAGTTTGGGAGGCTATAGTTGTACGAAAGCTCCGCAAAAGACGAAAAAATACCATCCTTGTATAGGTTTTTGATACTACTGATGCCATTACTATGCCAGGTTTTGAATGCGGAGTCTGTACTTGAAGGATTAAAGATGTGATTTTTAAGCAGTGGGGTCAAGATGGAAGGGCCTTGTAAACCAAAGTTTTTCCTAAATTGACTCCATATCTTGAGCGAGAGGGATGCAATTGGGCCTGCACCCGCAGATGTTATAGAAAGGGGGAGTTGAGAGCATAGGACAGACCGCAACGGGAGATGTGAACTCGCCTTTTCCATGTGTACCCAGGTCGGTAGGTGGTCGCAATCATCATTCATCCAGTACAGGGTTTTTTGCAAGTCAGCAGCCCAGTAGTATCGCCTAAAGTCAGGAAGTGCCAAACCGCCGTCACTCTTAGGAGACTGTAGTACCGTCTTTCGAATTCTGGCCGGTTTGCTACCCCATAAAAATTTAGATATTCTCCTTTCTAATTTATCAAAAAAAGATTTAGTGATAAATATAGGAACATGCTGGAAAAGGTACAGGAATTTGGGTAGGACGACCATCTTGACCAGATTTATCCGGGCCGCGAGGGATAACGGTAAGACTGACCAGCGGTCAAAGTCTCTTTCAGCTTTAATAGGAATCCGAGGGGTAACTTTTTCACACAAAGGGTGGTGGGTGTATGGAACAAGCTGCCAGAGGAGGTAGTTGAGTCTGTGACTATCCCATTGTTTAAGAAACAGTTAGACAGGTACATGGATAGGACAGGTTTGGAGAGATATGGACCAAGCACAGGCAAGTGGGACTAGGGTGGATGGGACATTGTTGGCTGGTGTGGGCTAGTTGGGCCGAAGGGCCTGTTTCCACACTGTATCACTCTATGACATAACGAGAGGACAACAGAATAAGAGACCTTATTGCATGAACATCTACTATTTTGAAGGGAAGCCAAACTTCTGAAATTCCTATGAAATTGCCAGAGGATTTTGCAAACATAGACCACAGATCTATTAGACTCATCAGTAAACACAGCCAACAAGCATAAACATCAGTTCAGGACCCTGGGCTGAATTCACTGGTTGCTAAAAGCAATTGCATTTACCATATCGGAGAAAATGACCAGTAGTTTGGGAAATCTGGTACATTATGATCTTATTTCCGGGGCTTGGCTGTTTGTTATTTACTTTATGAGCTCACTAATTGTTTAAAAGGTCTTGTTTGCCATTATGTGGTAGGAAAAATACATTAGATATACACTACATCATTCTCATTTGTGGGTGTATAACTTATCAGGCCCTCTGCAGGGACTGCTTTGCAGAGACATGGAACAATTGCAGATGCTGGTATACAATAAACTGGTGATCGAGTAATTCAGCGGGTCAGGCAGCATCCCTGGAGTATATGGATAGGTGACATTTTGGGTTGGAATCCTTCTTCTTTCCGACCCGAAATGTCACCTGTCCATGTTAAGTTAAACCAGCATTTTGTGTCTGTGGAGCGAAGGAAATAGGCAACGTTTTGTGCCGAAACCCATCTTCAGACTGCTCAGTCTGAAGAAGGGTTTCGGCCCGAAACGTTGCCTATTTCCTTCGCTCCATGGATGCTGCCGCACCCGCTGAGTTTCTCCAGCATTTTTGTCCACCTTCGATTTTCCAGTATCTGAAGTTCCTTCTTAAACAGCATTGTGTGTCTATCTGTTCAGTCTGAAGAAGGGTCCCGACCCGAAACGTCACCCATCCTTTTTTCCAGAGATACTGCCTGACCCGCTGAGTTACTCCAGTACTTTGTGTCTATCTTCGATATATACCCGCATCTGCAGTTCCTTTCGACACATTTTGTCTATGGACAGGTGATGTTTTGGGTCAGGACCCTTCTTCAGACTGATTGTAAGGGTGGGAGGGGGAGGGGGGGGTGAGAGAGAAAGCTGGAAGAGAAAAAGAGAGTTAGATAGAGCTCTAGGGGCTAGTGGAATCAAGGGATATGGGGAGAAGGCAGGCACGGGTTATTGATTGGGGGTGGTCAGACATGATCACAATGTCAAAGGGCCGAAGGGCCTCCTCCTGCACCTAATTTCTATGTTTCTATGGTAGGACAAAGTATGGTAATAGATGAACAGAGGCAAGGGGATTTTTTTTGAGATATAGTCATTGTGGATTTTGTGGACATCATTTGGCAGAGGGCAGTGAATCTGTGGAATTGTTTATGAACAATTGAATAACAAATTAACCTATCTGAGGTAGCTGGCTGCGTGGATTAATATTAGAATTTCCTGCTCTTCACCAGGTAGTTTTCTAGCACCCTTATTTATCAGGCAGATGGGACTCGGTTGCAAATCTGTTTGAAAGAGTCATGGAGAGATGCTGAGCCTTCGCTGACCATCAACCAACTATTCACTCTGATCCTCCATTCATCCAAAAGACAATATAAGAAACAATGGAACGGATACCTAGTTGCACACCAAAGCATCAACCAAATATCTGTAGAAACAAGGAACAGCAGATGCTGGTTTACAAAAACACAAGATACAAAATGCTGGAGTGACTCAACTGGTCAGGCAGCATCCCTGGAGAATATGGATAGGTGAAGTTTCGGTTCGGGGCCCTCCTTCAGCAGGGTGAGGGGAGGAGAAAGCTAGAGGAGAGGAGGGGTAGGATATAGTGTGGCAGGTAATAGGTGAAGACAGTTGCCACTCTGATCAATGGTGACCATCAGTAGCTGGCAATGGTGAAGCCATTACATATCAGCCTCGGATATCAGTGCTTTTTTCATAGGAGTATGAAAGCGCACACCTCCAGATTCAGGGACAGTTTCTTCCCAGCTGTTATCAGGCAACTGAACCATCCTACCACAACCAGAGAGCAGCGCTGACCTACTATCCACCTCATTGGTGACCCTCGGACTATCCTTGATAGGACATTACTGGCTTTATCTTGCACTGAACGTTATTCCATTATTTCCTTTATCATGTATCTGTACACTGTGAATGGCTCGATTGTAATCATGTATTTAAACTAAACTCTCGTCCACTGACTCTTAGATCAGTTCCATCAATCCCAATGAGAAGCAGTTTTGAGGCATTCATGCTGTTTGACATTTATTTGCCACTGGCTGTATCTTCAGTCTGTGCAACAAACATGCAGACATGGACACATTTATCTGTTTTGTAGTAAATGCCTACTATTTTCTGTGTGCTTAAGCAAAGCAAGAATTTCATTGTCCTATACAGGGACACATGACAATAAACTCACTTGAACTTGAACTTGAACAACTTCATCGGCTAAAGACTTGTGAATGGAAATGAACATTGTTTGATCTTCAGCAACATTCCCTCCTTCTGATCTTATGACGGAAGAAAGGTTATGCTGAGGACGTATTCCTGACCTTCCAATATACCTCATTCTCCAGACTATCTTCATCTATCTCCCTTTGGAAGGCGACTCCGGACTGTCAAAGCTGCCACAGCCAGACATAAAAAACTGTTTTTATCCACGAGTAGTTGCTCTACTCAACAGCCAAAAATCTGTAGCCTCCCTTTGATCTGGTATTTTGTTGGTTCACATGCTTGATCAATGGTGTTTTATCATTAATGTTTTATTATTATTGCTTAGTGTTTTCTGAGTCATTCGTAACTGTCACTGTATGTCATGTTATTGCATGTGGGCGGAGCACCGAGGCAAATTCCTTGTATGTGAATACTTGGCCAATAAACTTACTTACTTACTCAACGAAAAGACTGTACATGATTACAATCAAGCCAGCCACAGTGTACAAATACACAATAAAGGGTACAACCTTTTGGGCACGTTAAGGTCCAATTAAAGATAGGTGACAGGTCTCCAATGAGGTAGATGGGAGGTCAGGGCCTAGATAGAGTGATGTGAGAGGATGTTTCCACTAGTGGGAGTGTCTAAGACTAGAGGTCATAGCCTCAGAATTAAAGGACTTTCCTTTAAAAAGGAGATGAGGAGGAATTTCTTTAGTCAGAGGGCAGTGAATCTGTGTCATTCATTGCCCCAGACAGCTGTGGAGGTCAGATCAGTGGATATTTTTAAGGCAGTGACAGATAGTTTCTTGATTAGTACGGGTATCAGGGGTTATGGGCAGAAGGCAGGAGAACGGGGTTAAGGGGGAAAGATACTATAGATCAGCCATGATTGAATGGGCAAAAGAAGTCACGGAGTCAGAGACTGGGTTCGATCCTGACGTCGGGTGCTGTCTGTGTGAAGAATTGTACATTCTCCCTGGGTCCTCGAGGATTTCCTCCTACATCCCAAAGACGTGCAGGTTAGTAGGTTAATTAGCCCCCTGTAAAATTGTGGAGGGAGTGGATGAGAATGTGGGATAACATGGAACTGTGGTGTGACTGGGTGATGGGTGGTCGGTGTGGACGCAGGGTCTGTTTCTTAATTCCTCACTTTAAAGCCCAGTGTCCTTCCAAAAGCTAAACACTACAAGCTAACCCCGTCCCCCCCCCCCCCTCCTCCCCCCACAAACATGAAATAGTCAGCAGGCTCGGCGGTATGGATGGAGAGAGAAAATCAAAGTTAACATTTCATATTGATGATCTTTCATCGGTTCTGCTGCAAGTCAGCAGCGTGAAACACTAACTCAACATATACCTCCCTCCAAAGATGCTGCCCGACTCGCTGGGTAACTGGGCATTTTCTATTTTACTCTGTATCAAATGTCAGTATGCCTACGTGTCCAGAAATATCTGTGGAATGTGCTCGAGTAATTTACTGGTTGAATTTAGGAGCTGAGATTCCTTCACTGATATTTCATGACAGTCACCTCCCACAGATACGGGTTCCGATGCACATCGCGGGTAAATTGATTGAAGGTTTCACTTCACATGTAATTGCGAACGTGTTCGTTTAGAAATATTGCAAGGACCATGTGATATAGTTATGCGCAGGCATGGTACCACAGTGAGGGGGGGAGGGGGGAGAGTGCATATTGATGAAACCGTTTTATTCAGAGCCCCGATTAAATGGACGATTGAAACATATTTGGCAATCATGGAGGTCGATATTTGGCTATCATTTCCCCAGATAAACCGCTGTTACGGCGAGGTGTAACGTTCCAAGATGTATAATTTACAAATTATATATGGATGTTTCTGGGGGTTTTTTTTGGGGGGGGAGGGGAGAGAAAGATGGGGGAGTGGGGGGGAGAGCAGGGATG